>NC_073695.1:9147301-9387301 GCF_029784165.1 Wyeomyia smithii
TCAAGAATAAACCTAGCTCGGTTTGATAAACAACATTAACCTCTCCAACTGATGTTTGCATAATGTTGTTCAATTACAAGTCTGGCAATGACAGGTTGTGTTCATATGTTTAGTATCTTTACACGGTTGTGTTTATATGTTGTGTTGTGCGACAGGTTGTCTTTATATGTTTAGTAATATTTTCTTGCAGATGCTGATGTAATATTTTTGTAATTGAAAAATACGAATATGAATGTTTGAAACCTAACGCCAAGATGCATATAATTTGGGTTTTTTCTATACCACAACCGCGTAATGCAACTAGGATTGTCATATTGAATTAAATTTATTTAACTGGAAAAATAAAACCATCAGTACAGCTTAAACGAGCTATCTGAACTATCTGTTTAAAAATCTTTACGAAGCATATTGGTTTTCTGTTGTCTTGCAAATAGACTATAGTTGGTCATTTAAATAAATCTGAGAAAAACAGAGTGTAGAATTCAAAAAGACAGCAACCCAATGCAACTTCTAATTTTAGGAGTTTGAAAGAAGTTTTTATCATTAAACATGTATAAGAAAATCACTACGGTTGCAGTTCAAATGCCATCTACTCGTCACGACAACCAAAAGGAAACGAGCAACGGGGTAGCAAGCTTCTGATTAGTAGAATGTTAACACAACTTTTGTTGAAAAGATATTTTAATTATTATATAACAATCTTTCGCAATATTCAACCTGTCGATTAAGACATCGGTGTTTGAAATCTGTTCAGGGGTAGTAACACAATAAGCACTTTAAAACGATGACAAAACATCTGTTGCAGCTGTATAAAGCGAGCTCGTGATTGGTTGAAAGCTGCGAAACTGAACTAGAAGAAGTGGATTTCAACTGAACTTTTTACTAATCTATGTTCATAGTACAATATACAATGATATGCCAATTATTGTATCACATGCTTTGGCAACCGTCGTCGTTCGATCAAGGTCAAAATCCGTTCAGTTGTAATCACATATTGGATGCAACATCCAATATCGTGATATACTGTTGCGTACAGAATTATTTTATCCCCGGTCGCACAGCGTAGTGTGCGAACACGCATCACTGTACGTCGACAGCAGCTACATTGTTTTCACTTGGCTTGACTGCACACAAATGGCAATCGAGTGCTACTGCACTGACGACGAGCGACCGTCTTCTCATACATGGCTCGGTGCAGTACTGTTGCCTGTGTATGAACTTTCCGAAAGAGCTTTACTCTCAAGACATCAAAATAGTCTAGGTTCATAGAAGCAAATATCAGTTGACCTGTTGGGACGGGGAGGTTCTGTCCAATTTTTTTTTGCCACTGAATAGAGGTTGTCATAGCAAGCAGTTGGTGTCCACTCATGAAGTCTGTGCCAGGAGTGCTCGCATGTGATTGGTACATTGTTCGTAAAAATACGACCTTGAAACTTTTTATCAATTTTCACTGTTTAACAATTAAGTAACAATGATATATGAAGAATCACAAAATTGTCCATCATTTTATCAATCCAACGACATATTGATTATTGTGATCCATCATGTGGTTACATCAGTACTACCGTTTGAAATCTTTCATTCCGACGTTACATCTTGGTTTTTAGTTTCCTCAGAATGTATCTCGATATAGTGCGGTTAGACGTAGTCCTACGTCAATACATGGAAACACTCAAATGGGAAGTCTAAACTCAACTGTCTTATTGTCATCCCATTATTACTTGTTCCAGACAAGCGGATGACCGTGGGTTCGAATCTTAGTAGAACCCAGGCCATTTGACGTCAATGGACTCAGGCATGGATTGGTTCCTAGGTCCCCACTCTTCCTTTACGTTGAATTATACAAAATCTGACGAATACCTGTTGACAAAAATAAGTCCTTCATACAACAAAACAACCCTGTTGAAGCCTAGCTCCAGGAAATTGTATTTGACGATAATATTGGTGGGAGGCAGTGCAAAAAGGAAGGATAGAAAAGCATACATACAAGCACGGATTATAATAATCATTATTCATGTCACTAACTTTAAATAGTTATATATTGCTAATAATAGAAAGGCAAAATAAAGCAAACACTTCGGTGCACACAAAAGATCAATGTTTCTGGTCGCAGTGACGAGTTCAGGCAGGAATAAAAAAACTTGTTCCGTTCAATGGTACCGTTTTGATCCAAACTTCGAACAGTCTCAAACTTCGAACCCTTTACAATAAACATCGAATTATTATAGCAAGTGTAATAAAAAGTATGATTATTATATACTATTTCGTTGCTTGTAATAGCCTTCACCCTGTGATGTATAGCTCTTTACTGTAAAGCAACTTCCGGGGAATCAGCAGGCGTTGAAAAAAGTGACAGTCAGTATGCAGACGGTTTGCCTATCTATCTCTTAGCGATTACGTTGAAATGTTCGGAGTTTGAATCAGAGCCAATTTTTAAATTTTCCTTGTTTTCTTATACGAAACGTGTTCAAATCTATATAAAAAGCACCTCAATGCAACAACAATAAAATAACCTACATGCTGGACCTTTAAGATCGATGAGAATGTTCATTTTCCGTTGATTTTTAAGTGCAAGAAGTCACATCATAGCTTAAGTGTTCTAAATTTGAAGCAGTACGGTACATGGCCTGGCTGATCAGCAGTTCTGTTTATTCGAAGACATCGAAAAATGGCTTGATTCGTGGATAGCCGCAAAAGTCGAACAATTTTATCGTAACGTTCTACCAGAATGATGGGACAAAGGTGTAGCTAAGGATGGGATAGATAACTATTTTTTTAATATAAAGTTGCATTTAGACTGATAGAACATATCATATATCATATCATATCTTATCATATTATATCATATCGTCATATCATATCATAACATCATATCACACCATCATATCAAATCATGTCATATCATATCAATATATCATGCCATGTCATATGATACCATCATATCATGTCATGTCATATCATACCATCATGTCATGTCATGTAACATCATATCATAATATCATGTCATGTCATATCATACTTCATATCCTGTCATGTCATATCATATCATGTGATGTCATTTCCCATCATGCTAAGTTATATTTATCATGTCAAGCTATATCATGTCGAGTCATATCATAACATGCTATGTCATTTCAATAGGAGCTTGGTAGCCGCAAGATTACAGAGTTCGCCTTAGCAAGCGGGTGTTCATGATTTCGAATGTTAATTAAATCAGGAGTCATTCGATGTCAGAGGACTTTAAGCATGGGTTTATTCTCAGGCTTCTCCACAAGAAACTTTTCTCCAGGTAGAAAAATTCTTCTTCAAACCTTCGGAAATTTAATCGACTTATACCATGGTACACGCTTCGGTAACATGCTCGGAGAATAACGTCAATAAAGAAAAAAAGAAGATTGCGAGTTTTGGGGAAGTCAAGCCTTTCAACACGTAGCAGCTCACTTCTCAATTAGAAAAATGCCACAAAAGATCACAAAGTCGCAGTGGAGCCCATACAAAAAAATTACATGACACATCATATCATGTCATAGCATGAAGATAATATGACACCATCTCATATCATATCATGCCATTTCATATCATGTTAAGTCATGTCATCATGTCATGTCATATCACGTCATATCATTTCATATCATACCATATCATATCATAATATAGCCTATCCTGTTTTTATCTTAGGGGCCATCCACATTCCACGTGGACAGATTTTTAATGATTTTGACCCCTCCGTGGACAACTGCCCATAAAAAAGCAAAGCAAAACCTTGGTGCTACATTCCGATTCGGAACTTGACCTTCCGTTTATTTATACACAGACTTCGCAACCGACTGTTTAGTGTACAGAACAATTGCGGGGCTAGCGCTACGATCCACTGACACTAACATTCTCTCTCGAGCGGAGACTCGAACCTACGACGACTGGCTTGTTAGATTTTGGACAACTGCCCATATAAATTCTAAAAATTTAGTATGGACCGTGGACAGACCCAGAAAGCTGTCCACGTGGAATGTGGATGGCCCCTTATTTCTTTGATATTTGTTTCCTATTCCTATCCCATTCATATTTTATTCCCATCCTCTTCCTATCCTATTCCTATCCTATTCCTATCCTATTTTTATCCTATTCCTATCCTATTCCTATCATATTCCTATCCTATTCCTATCCTATTTTTATCCTATTCCTATCCTATTCCTATCCTATTCCTATCCTATTCCTATCCTATTCCTATCCTATTCCTATCCTTTCCTATTCCTATCCTATCCTAATCCTATCCCATCCTATTCTTATCCTATTTCTATCTTATTCCTACCTTATTCCTTCCTTTCTATTTGAATGTTTCGATCCAAAATTTGAAAAAAAGAAAAAAGCAGTAATTATAAGGAAAAAATTAATAAACAAAGGTTGTGCAATAGAGCTTAAACTGAAAAAAATTAAAAAATATACCTTTTTACCATTCCTGTGAGTTTTGGTGCCCTTAGCAAAGATTACTCATTCCGAGACCTAAATGAGTTTTCCCGTAAGCCAACGTAGGAGCGACGAACCCGGTGAGTATTTTCTGTGCGGCATTGTGGTACACTTCTGCATACACAAGGGGCTCGTAAATTTACAGGAATGGTTAAAAAGCTATTATGTTTTTGAACTTTGGAGCAACACTTTTTTCGCTTTTGTCGACCAGTATAATAATAACAAAAATCAAACGCAAAGGTTATAATTATAATGAAATCTAGACTAGAATAACGGTAAAACGTTAGCAAAGCTACCATAAGAGGAGAAAAATTGCAAAAAATAGGAAAACATTGAAACAATACTGGTAGGCGTGAACCAAATTCGAAAATTAAGTGTAATTAAATGGAAAATTTCTAATGAACAATACCACAACAATAAATAAAAAAGCTTACTGTTTGTAAATCAATTTAATTTTAGAACTCCCTGAGGATAACTGAAAAATAATAAAAAAATAGATCAAAACGCCCGAAAATTAAAATCCACGTCGATTAACTGCAATAAAATAAGGGGGAGCTGATACCGACTCTTAACAAAACTAAACTACGATTATATAATGTGGTAGAGAATATGAGATAAAAAAAAACAGTGGCAAACATGAAATACAAAATAAAAATAAGCGTGAAATTGGAATATTTAAACATGGAAAACATACGTAAAGTGAACAATAACATAGAGGGTAGGAAATTATCAATTTTGAAAATTGAATTATGAGAAATTGATTGAGATTTTTTTTAGACATATATAAAAACAATAAATAACATTATTGTGAATAAGTCGATGTATAAGAAGATGAACATTTGAGTACGACAGACAAAACAACAGAAGAGTTCTGAATCAACTTGCAAAAAAAATTTTAAAATTAATTTATATGTTTACAAAAATTGTAGTGTAAGGATAAACCTTTAAGATTACTACAAATCGCTATTTCATAGACAAATAATTCAACGAATATTTTTTAATATGCTATACATTCCATTTGAGGATTGTACATTTTTGCGCTCAGAAGATAACAGATTCCAAAAACCAATACCCTGCATGAACAGAGTGTTTCTATAATGTGATGTTTGAAATATAGGAAGTTAAAGCTTCTGGTACAACTACTTTGTAAGTAATAAATCTTTCCTCTTCAGTATGAAAGTGATTAGGTAGTTATTCCTAATTTTAAATGACGTTGAACATGATCGTAACTTAAAAAAGTCATAAAAATTACAACCAATTAATTTCCATTGAAGATGAGACACTCTAGAGAACTTGGACAAACCAAAAACTAAGCAAACACAACAATTTAGTGCATCGCATCCCTTCTAACGTTGAAACTGAAGCATTTAATAGAAAAATAACCATATAAAACGTGAAACAAAATAAGTATTTTCAATAATTTAAGTTTTACAGCAGTTAGCAAATCGGTAGAAGGAAGTTTTGGAATCCTAAGTCCTTTCAAATTTTTGCTCACTTATTACTTATACATACGACTCTTCCAGTTGAAATTTTTTTGCACCATGAAGCCAACAATAGATACTTTAGGAACATATTCTACGACATCGTAACCTAAAATAATTGCAGAGAGATTGTGAATATATATTACGATTTCAGGAGATTGGCATCACTGGTAAAAGATTACTATCAGATCAGGCGAGAATTCGTGACAAATCATCATTAATGAGATCCAAAAAAGGTCGAGTGGATAAAAATAAACTTGAACGTGTTCGGCAAACACATTCGCCAGTTTTTCAAGACACTGGGTAAACCATTGGTGAACATCGAGAAAAGCAGTGGCATAAGGATTGATCCTTGTGGCACATCTGACAGAATTTTGATTTGGTTTGAGAAACATTCGTCTGTAGTAACTCCTCGAGATCGAGATGTCATAAATGATTGTATAAGCCGTACAGCGGCTCTTTTGAACATAAACTGGATTAATAATTTTTTCAGAAGCTTAACATGAGAAACTCTATCGAAAGCCTGCAAAAATCTACAAGTAGCAACAACGCTATAGTTTTTTTTTGTCAATAGCAGCATGAATGTCATCATGTACTTTAAAGAAGGCAAATGTAGTACTAGCACCATTACAAAATTCAGATTGCTATGGACTGGAATAATTAGTATGAAACTTCCAATATTTTTCAAGACTTTGGAAACGCACACAATATGCTCATAGGACGCAAATTGTTAATAATAGTACTCCAACAAAAAAAAATTCTTGAATATTTTTACTAAACTCACCAAATGGGTTGTAGTTCAAAATTTATGTTTATGAATTTGTGGACTTTGAATCGAATTTCAACAATCTTTTTTCGAGATCATAGGTATTTTATTTTTCTAATATTTTCGTTTTCTTTTCATACTAATTTGGCTATTAATTGAGAAGTTTTGTGCAGAAATATTGAAAGACTTTTTTAATGTGTACAAGTGTTCATATTTCTATGAGGGAAATTCCAACTAATTTCATAAACAAACTAAAGTGGTTTTATGTCATCCATTCAATAGAACCAAACCGCGTTATGCAAAGAGTCTCTAACTAAATGATGGCAATCAAATTGATCGGCATTGCCTTTCGTCACAAATAAAAAGTTTATAACAATACAATTATCAATCCGATACAACTACCCCAGTGCAAGAAAATGGGTGGGACTGCACCCATTTGTGCGAACGATTATTCAATTATCGAAAAACATAAAATGATACACTTTTGTTTGAAGAAGAAAAACGAATGGTTGGGAGAAAGTTTTTTTTCCTGATTTCAAACGACGTAATTGTTTGCAATTGGAAGTGAAGTGCCTATTTAAAAACAAATCTAGAGTGTGATGCATCATTTCATACAGCAAATAAACAAAGTCGAATGAAATTCACTGTTCAACTATCATGTTGTAAAACTTTTTTTTTTGTTACTTTATTGAGGTGGCTTTCAGCTACAGGCTGGTTCGCCACCATATGTTGCAAAACATGGTGAACTGGAATTACGCACCCGAATGCAGCTGATAGCCAACTGAAAGCATAAAATTAAAAAAATCAACTTAAAAACCGAGAACAGCGTTTGATTTGATCAGCAATGAAATCATGATTGTATTATTTCTCTTCAGACTACCAATCGAGAAGCATTGCACTCAAACTTATTCAACACTCGATTAAGAGTATCACTTGAATTCGGCACAAGTCTGGCACAATTCCAAGCTGGCCGCTTGGAAGAAGCCGACACGCGTCGAGGAGTCTCTTCTCGCCTCTGTGCAGCCTATATTTATTTGTTTTTGATTCGATAGATATTGTTTCCCCAAAAGTCCACTTCCAAACTGTCGTGTGCCAAGTTGATACAGAAACACGAACTTTTTTTCTGTAAAGAAATTATTCACTGAACCAAAATCGTAGTCGAGCGACTGGAAAAACGATTATTTTTCCGATGACTGCACAATCAGAGTTTAGTAGAATTTTCCATTTTTTTACCGCATTATAATGCCAAAAGTCCGTCAATTTTGGCAAACGGCAACAACGATGAGGCCAATTTTTCCACTCAGCCGCAACCAGTGAACGACGACCACGATGACGACGACGAAGCCAAAAAACCCAAAAAGTGTGAAGCGAAATTGAGAAAAACAAGCGGAAATCTTGACATATATCGATAATTCACTGATCAGCTGCGAGAGCAGTTTACCCGCAGTGTTTTTGCGGCCACTTACCATCAAAATAAGAAATTCAACTCTCAGCATCATCTTTCCGGTTTGGGTTGACGGCCTAGTTTCGGTGTTAGGTACTGTAGAATCACTTGTCACTGCTGTGGAACTGAACCCTAGTCAGTGCTCGCGTTCGGCACTCAAACGAGTGCTCGGTAGCTCTAACTCAGATCCTCAGGGACGACTTCTCTTTCCTCTTGTATGACCACTTTACGTTCGGACTGCGCTGCGTCGTTCCCACGGAGTCGAAAAGCGTTAATTCAATTACAAGCTAGCCAAACAAACACCGTAAGAGATCTCTCGAAGTGTGCGTCGTTGCACCTCGATTTCAGGGCGCCTAACGTACCTCTGATTGTGCGTGTGATTTTTATTTATGTTTTCATTCCACAAATTTCACTGCGGCTGATAGTTTTCCAATCACCCAGATCTTCCCCCTCACGATTATCAATTATCCAATTCACACCTTTAACAATCACTTTTCATCGAAGAAGCAAACGAGATCACGGCAAAAATGTTACGTTCTCTGCTCATACGCCGCCCGGGAATGGAACCGTGTACGGAATGCATATAGATATGCTAATAGCATTAGCTAAATCAGCCGACGCCAAGCCACGCTAGGAAAATCCAACGGCACCCGGCTTTGGTGCTGTACGGCTAATTTCGAAGTTAACTGCAAATATATTTCACACAACCAGACCACACGAAAAAAAAAGCAGCGAACCTGACGAAAGCCCCCGAAACAACCAGAATAAATAGAAACTTAATAATTCCGCCAAATTTCCCTTCCTCCGGTGTCCGGTGGCGGATAATCTCCCCAAAGTGCACTGAAGAGAAAAAAATAGAACCAAAAACGTGGTCTTTGATGGTCTCAGTGGTACGTCGGAACTCGGAACAATCGACGACTGATCGCGTGCTCTAACGGAAATGCGCGAATTTACCGACACTGAGCGAAAGCAAGGAAAAACGCTCCAACTGCTGGCTGCAGCGAAAACACATCTGACCGATACGAAGTCCAAACGCGAACTGAACTGATTTTGGCGTATGAACTCTTTTTACGGTTCGCACCGTGCTGCGCACATAGACCGGGGATCGGTTTGGGTTTGGGAAGCAAACTGAGCAAGTCAACAACAAGTGCCGCGCGCGGCCACGAGCACGGTGTCTTCACTTTGGCGGCAACAGCTGCAGCAGCAACAACCAGTAGGCTTCTACATGCGGACGGACCAATTTCCATTCACTGCCTGGCGCGCTGCTTCGGCCAAGAGCGTCAAGAGAGCTTGTCAACGCGCGTGATATGAGGTGGAAAGAATAAAGGAAAAAACGAAAGAGAGACATCCAGCGGTTATGGAAAGTGAGCGAATGCATTTTTCTAGTTTCGCTTCAACAGGGTATGGGATGGAAATGTGGGAGGAAAATTCGGAATCTAGGTGCATCAACCACTGGCACACTGGTTGTCCGAGTGAGAGAAGAGAAAATAAACCAAGCGGGAAGTGCATGTGATCGTTTGCTTTTCGTATTGTTTTTACATGTTATCGAGCTTAATAATAAAAAATATTTGCTAAGACGATTTGAAAAAACTCTGCGCAGATTATTTCATAGGCTCATACTCAGGAAATGTAGCGAAACTTTGGAGTGTTTAAATAAATGAATTACACAAGAAATACATAACAAACTCTCATACCCAGACAGCCTCTTGAATCTAGTGCTTTGATACATAGCAACTGGCTGGGCTACATCTTAGCTACTAATTAACAAATCACGAACCTTAGCAAAGCATTTCTCGTGCATACGAGTAACAGAAATACATTACAATTTATTGTTTTAATAGCTTATTCTCCATTGGCCTAATTCCACCACTATTATGCCAATAATCGACGTCCGGGGAGCGACACCGCACCGGATCCTAACTAACGATTTATTGACCTTTTGGACAGAACTGAATGATCTGAATTGACAATATTAAAAACCAACATAGTTGCTACCTTGGCTTGTAACTTACAAATATTTATAATGATTTGTATGATTTTTGTGTGACTAAATCGATAAAATGAGACATCCAACTATGTTATTGAATATTCTTATCTGCGGATGCACACCAATGACTGAACAAAAAGGTTTTTGAAAACGGGTAAGCAAACTAGGAAAGCATCCACAATACATTGAATTATGTTAAAACTGTGGCAACTTTTTCCTGTAAATAGAAGAAATATTGAACTGGTTGTGGATATCTTCTATTAAACTTTATTCTATATTTATTCAGGGAACATACAAAAATATAAAAAAAATCGTGTCAAAATTAAAATTTGAAACACCGTAAACAAAAAAATCTTTAAACCCACAAAAGACGCCAGTCTTGCCATCAGTAATGGAATAAATATAGTAATAGTGATTCCCAACCGGGGGTCGCAAGGACCTTGGTAAATTTGACAAGTGAGAGCTGAGAGAGTAGATTTTCAACCTTTCTGCAAAATCAGACCAAGACATGGAACAATAGTTTCCGTGCAGGATGATTTTAAACCGACAAACATAGCCTCCTGTTTCGAAACCTGTATCTGAATTTTTTTTAGAAGTCGCTAAGCTCTTTGTGCTTAGGAAAAGAAGTCGCATGCATTTTTTTGGAGTAAATCACAAACAACTTTATTGTTATTAGGTACAGCGCAATTCTGTCTTCGGCAAAGTTATTCTCAATAAAAATTCCTATCTTTTAATGGCAAATAATGTATTATGGCCCCCACTTTAAACTATTGATTGCCGTAGTGCTCCAAAAAATTTCTCGGAATTTATAGGCAATAGGGATAAAACTGCCCCATGAAAAATCGGTGCATCGGCGCTAGGTTGACGTAGAACTACATATCTTGTTTGTTACATCAATTGCATTACTTCAATAACAATAACTTTTATCCAGCACTAATAAAATTACTTTCTGGAAATAATGTGGTGACACTGAAAAGATTTGAAACATGTGGAGTCGATTCACTGTCATTTTGAAATTCAAGATGTTGACTTCTGGTTCCTTGAAAAAGACCAATGATGATCAAATACTAGTTTGCATGAGTGCTAGCGGTGATATTCATAGGCTTTAAAACAACCTCAGTTACCGTTTTGAATCTTTTCAGAACCACATTGTTCCCAGAGAGCTGTTTTATTAGTGTTGGATAACAGTTATTACTATTGATATAAGAAAGTCAATCGAATTCGCTGTCACTACAACCCTTCTGTTATTTATCAGAGAAAGTGCCGCGACACCTACACCCAACGTTGCTACCACCACTGCCGCTATTAGTATCCGCTGCAGCTAGCCAAAAATATTAACTTTACAATTAAGTGTTTATATGTCCATAAAAGGACAATTTTTTGTTCAATTTAATATCGGATACGATGCTGACCACATTTCTGTGTTATCCCTGACGGTGGGAATAACGCATTCTTCTGATAACACATTGGAAAGCTGTTTTCCTGTTGAAAATTTGACGGTTGACAGGCTTCTCTAACACATTTGTGTGCTACCTAACACAGCTGTGTGCGGGCAGAGTTTTTCACTAAATGAAGCTCTGCCACTACCGCACAAAGGCAACTTTTTACTCTACACCTACCGCAGAGGCTGCTAATGCTGCAGCCCCTGGTACGCCCACTGCTACTGCTGCTACTCAGCTACCACTGTCCTAGTGGCCATCCACTAGTTAAATGATTGGTTTGAGCAGAAGCAGGTTCTAATATAGCCCAAATAGTGCATACTCGGTTAACTAAATATAATGATCCGTGACCGTGTTGGAGAAAGCGAACATTGAACGACCAACCAGATCAATCGAAATCTGCGTTTGACCATTTTTAATAGTACAATGTTTGCCCTAATTAGGCCATGACCATTTTGGAAGCTTGATGATGTGTTTTGGTGTCGTATGGAATGAGATAATAGAAATTACTGCGCTCAATTATGCAGCATTCAATTACGCTGCTGTTGGGTTTTGCGGAAGGAGCAGACATGGAAATGAAGTCGAATTTACAACCGTTCTAACATTTTAACAACAATATCGCACGCTAGCCTGTGGGGCTAATGTGGTCTCAATCAACTCGATTTTATTAGTTGAGAGAATTCGTTATCGATATTGTTTTTGGCACATTTTGCATGTGTAGGATATATACAACGATACACCGTGCCCCAGTGCTAAGTCTCGGAAATTTCCAGCTCGAAAAGAACCTTGACCTGATCGGGAATCGAACCCGACATCACAACCGTGTGGGAGAGAGCTAGCCGACCGACATCGCTAACCACAGAGCCACGGGGACCACATTTTAAATGAACATTTTAAATGAAGTATAATAAGTGAACGAGAAAATATTAACTCTTTAATTAAGTATTTTGTTTGTTCTCAAAGGAACAATTTGTTGTTTATTAAATATTTATTTTGAGAAGTGCTGGCCGATGTATCCATTGCTGATGCTGCCGCTATCGCCAAAAGGCAGCCTTTCAATAGAAAAGTGCCGCTGCACCTAGCGCTTACTCGGCTACCATTACCGCTGCTGATACCCGTTGCTGCTATCCACTGCCGCTACTGTTTCTTCGCCATCTAATTGTAAAATGATTGGTTTAAGCAGAGCCCAAAAAGTATATGCTCGGTTTGCTAAGTATATAGTTCTGTCGACCGTACTAGGAAAGGCAAGCATTAAGCGATAGATTGCGTTTCAATTAGGCTTGACAATTCTCACTAGTTCTAATAATCAAATTACAATTTTCCGCATTTGGGTGGATTTATAGCTGATTTTACAAACGATGGTTGCTAGAATGAATAAAATCTGTTGAAAACTAATGGACTTATTAGCATTTGAAATTGGACATATTTTTTCATTTTTCTGTGCCGAAGGAAACGGTGGACGAAAACATGCGTGTAGGCATGCTTTTGAAATCTTTATTCGTTTTATTTATCAATTTTCGCGACAAAATTGTTGGAGTAGATCTTACGCTTCAGTTTTCCCTGAAACTTTCGATAGAGCGAGTGATCGTAGCAAGCTGCGACCGCGAGTGGATGTAAAAAACGATTTCGCTGGCGATTTTTTTGTGTCTGACTAGAAAATTCGCAAATATTTTCCGGTTTATCGTGCTAAAGTGCTTCAGAACTTGGAGAGAATTTTAAACATAATTTTTTCTGCTGTTGTGCGTGGATCTTTTCCGTTTATCACTGTTTTTGAACCGTAAAGTTTTATCTGCAGAGATAAAAGTGTGCTATTTAGTGATGAATATTGTTATGAAGTTCGAAATAAAAGCTGCAAACTGGTGCCGGGTGCGAAAAGACGTGACCGGGAACCTGCAATTATGAATGTGTGAAGATTAGTCAACGTTGTGCCTAACATGATCCAGTGAGATTGTATAATGATGATTCATCCGGTGGCGGAGCGCTTTTTCACGAAAGTGCTAACCATCACCAAGGAAACGGTGTGATAGTTTACGTGCGAGTGGTGAAAAAAAAAGTAACGAGATGCTTTGTTCGCTGAATGCTGACTCGATGTATAATGTCGAATTTGTTTTTACCGCAGGGCTATACTGTCCCGGACTACACTTTGCAGCTGAAAACACACTTTCCGAGCAGTTGCAATAGTGTGCGTAATACCAGAGGTAGCTGTCACTTTGTTTTTTGGTCATTATCGCCATTGTTTTTTTGTCGCGTTTGTGCTACTGTACGAGAAATTTGCCAATTTACGGCAAAATGACAGAGCTTAATATTAATTTGCAAGAATATGCATTCGTAGTGAACGATGATGGTACTGCGTAAAAATCAATAATAATAATCAAAGCAAACCGATTTTGACACATTTTATTTTTGATTTTGATACATACGTGTGTATGTGATGGTGTCTTTAAAACTGCACGCTGTTTCTTTCGCGGATTGTCCGGGACAGAAAAAGGGTAGTCCGGGATAGTCCGGAAAATGAAAAAAAAAAAAATATAGGACAAAGTGTAGTCCGCGGTGTAGCTCCACCGCAAAAACGAAAACAACATAAGACAAGTGCATTGTGATAATATTTACAAAAACGTTCATTTTTAATTTTGCCAGTAGTTGAGAGGTTCCGTAAAGTGATATACTAGGGATTATGACAAAATTGCAATTGGGAGAATCCGCATCTTTGTTGTTGACTAGAGGTTTCGCTGCACACACACACACTGCCACACCGTAAAACGTTCTCACTCATCGATGTGTGCATTGCTGTGTTTTTGTTTCTAGTCGGATGAAAGGAAGCGCCAAATAAAATCGTGATGTGATTGCAGTAAAATATGTATTAATCGCTTTCAATCAAGGATAGGAAATTTACGCTAAGTGTTCTGTTTTATTCATGTAGTATTTTGTTTATTTGGAGTTGGTTGCCATTTTATGCATAGGTTCTTGCGAGCCGGTTCTAATTGGAAATTGGAGTACTGCGAGACGTGAACCGCTTGGCCATTATTGGTAGGGATGTGAGGCGATAATGTAACGATCGATATTTTTCGACTATTATAGTTCATCGATTGATATATTTTGACTAGTTGAGTTAAGTGAATTGAATACCATCTGCCGGGGTGAGATTAGGGTTGCCACCTCTCCGGGCTTCATCCGAAGTCTCCGGGTTTGGGAGGTGATCCCTGGGTCTCCGGGTGAGCGCGAATTTTTTCCGGGTCTGGGAGAGAATTTCCGGATCTCTGGGTGAAAGCGAAATTTCTCTGAGCCAGCGCAATTATTTTCAAATCGCTTTGGAAACAACATAAGTCATAAATTGAACAATTTATATTCAAGTTCTACGCATTACCGGAAAACTAAGAAAATTAGCGATGTAATTTCGGCATTAATTTTGAGATTTTCTCCAAAGGAGATTTTACGCGGTCGAGTTTACGGCGAATCTTCATCATTTACTAATTGGGTTGTTTAGCTATATCAGTTTTTTATATCTTCTGAAAGAGCTGCATTTCTAAGCAAAACTACGCATCTAAGAAAACCGTGATTTTCAAAAATTTTCTATCGTTGTCATTCAATTTTTAAATCACGAAATAAAAGTTCTAGAAATCACCTCAAAATCGCTACAATGACAGTTCGCCCATATAGATTGATTGTACGTGTACTAAAACTGCTCCTACAAGTTATTGTTTTGCAAGTGATTTCTGTTGGCAAATTTGCTGAAAAGTGAAAATAAGTGTTCTTTGATTAATCATTTACATGATAAAAGTGAAGTTTAAGTGTTATTCGCATGAAAGTGATAGATTTATTTATGTTTCAAAAATGAAAAGCCAGCAGGGTTTTGTTGGTGTGAGTGCAGCCGTCGCGCTGGTTAGCGCTGCGTTATGAACGACAGCTTTTGGAGAGCGGGGAACGTCATTGTTACCATATCGCAGGCAAGGAAAGCAATTATAAGATAAGTACCAGATTCAATAATACATTGATATTAATAGTGTTTTGTGTAAAAAGGACAGTTTTATGTGCATTTGTGTACATTAATCATATGTCGGTGGAGTGTAGGGAGACAAGATTTATTTGCCTGCGTGGACATGTGTAGAATCGGTGCGGTTGTTACTCGGCGGTGGTATGTGTGTTGGCGCGAATGAAGTGGTAAATGTGGAAACGAATATATTTAACACTTGTTGTTTGACACGTGGCTAGTTCGCATTGGCAATGGGCTACGTTCATGTAGTGCAGAGTCTATGTTTATAATAAGAGTCCCGCAAAGATGAAACCAAAGGAACCAAATCAGTGTCAAACGAGAGTACCAATCGAGCAATGTAAATAAACAAGGTGACAGTGTTAGGAGTGGATGAAAAGTGTTGTATTTGAGCGTAATAAAGAATATGTGATTTTCCGAAGTTTTACTTACACATTTCAATCCAACATTAAACCTGTACACTGGTTCACTCAAATTTAACAAAACATTACCGGTGTAATCTTTCAAAACTGTGGAGAAGTTCAAAAAATGATATTCGCGTATGCATGGTGAAAAACAGAACTGGTATAGTTCTTGGCAACAAACGGCACAAAAGCTGAGTTGCCGAAACGATAGATTTTCTCTTCGCGCGACTCCATATGCACATAGACTCTGTTATAGTGGGCATCGCGTTGCCATCTAAGATTGTTTGGGATAGCGATGGAAAATATCGAACGTAATCGTTGATGATGGCATAGAATGTTTCCGAGTTTTTATCGATATTATCGATAAATTTGGCTTTTGACGATAGCTTTTGACATTTTCAATCGGACCTCTCTGACTTTGATAACAGAGTGCGCGGGTTGCAGGAGCAGGGATGGTTTTCGTTTACTTCTGAGTTTTTCTTAAGTCTGTTTGACTATTGGAGGGCTGGGAGCAGCAGTTCATGTTCCTATATGATGCTTTTCAGATGCAGGAGGTGGTTCGCATGCTTTGTGCCACCTGCGACATTTCGATGGTTGTCGTTAGCACTAGGACTTAGCGATGTTATCGATGAGAAGCGGTTGTCTATGTTAATGATGGGTACCGACAACTTTCCCATAATATAATGGGAATTATGGGTTTATGGATAATGGGAGTTTGACTTTCGATGATTATTTATTCAGCCTGAATCATGATTGGCTTGGTCTTGTCAATAATTTTAAAACTTTTGATTAGTATATACATCTACACCTGATGATTGAGCTTAATGTTTTAGATGCACCAAGCTTTGCCATTTTTTTTCATTATAAGGTAATGAGTAGCTCAACTTAGTAATGAGCCAACATGACGCTTAGTATACTTCGAATCCGTCATCTACCACGGTTTTGCACGGTCAGGCTTCAAGTAGAATTTATCAGCAAAACATGTTCTCATCTCGAGAGCAATGGTGTGGTTTGTGGAAGCTGGGAGTATAGTGCAGTGATAATACATGAAATCTTATGCTTCACTTTTTCGATTTTTCTAGCTTTTGGGCTGTTTATGTTTTGCATACTATGTTCCAATAATGACTAGGTCGGCATTTTGTTAACAAACTTAAGACTTTATATTGGTCAATATGGAAATTTGCATTTTTCAATTACTAAGGCTTTGTATGCATGGAACTTTGCCAATTTTTCTATTTAATAGGCAACATTCGCATCGACAACTAAGAGAGAATCGTCGTGTCATGAAATGTCGTGTCCCCGAGTGTCTGCGTGGAGGGAATAGAGCGGTCGTGCATAGTGCTTCGATGTAAACCGCGTTTCCGGCTCGGGAGAATTTTACTTATATGAACGTTTTCGGAATATAGTAATTTCGAGGGCAATACCCAGATACTTGTTCATGTCTCGCTGTGATTGTTTAACCGAAGATTTCGTCCGGTCGATAAATATCGCAATCGAATAAATATCGCAAAGAATCGCGTCGGCCGACTTGCGTTCGTTTCTTCGAAAGTACTCGGGATTGACAAATAGCTGATTGCTACGAGTAGCATAGGCTACATCGCGTGCGTCGTACGCAGAGGATCGCGAAGTTTGGCAAGAAATATACTCATGGTTAGTTTTCGTAATAAGCGCGCAACATTGTTATATTCTGTTTTCAGATGTGTTTTTCGCGGGATCGTATCGTTTTTTTTAGAGCAAACAAAGTATGTACTAGAACCCTCGTTGGTCGATCTGTTAGGTAGAAAATGTCCGGTTGACCGAACCCCGAGAGACTCCGCGTCGATACCTTCATGAGGTCGAATTATCTACAGATTATCTACATCATCAAAGGTCCAGTATCCTTGCATACGATTTATTGTTGCGGTGTTACATTGTCAAACTGAAAAAGTTCGAATCGCATTATGAATATCGTGGCGGATATAATGAACCTGTTCGCGCGATACTTGTTCTGAAGAACCCGACACTCGAAACCAGCGCATCGTTTACCAAAACGAACCCTGCTGTGTACTTTGCCCTTTCTCCAACATCCCAGTGATTTCTCGTGGAAGTGCAGAGGTGTTCTCGGCTTCCAATAAGCGAGTATCACGTCAACATTTTCCCTTACAACTTCCTTTTTTGACCTGCATTCGGATGCGGCCGGCGCTGGTATTGCCTAATATAAAGATTAAGGTCACCAGTTTTTACACATTGAGGATGCATGTTGGTCCGAAGCATCATCTGTTGGTTCTCTGTGTAATTACAGCTGATCTGGCAATAACGGAGTAGCAACCGCGGGCGGTCAATCATGCTCATGCTCATGCTCACAATGACAGTTCGCCCATATACCAACTGTCATTGTAGCGATTTAGAACGATTTTAATTATTCATTTAAAAATCGTAGGACAATGATATAAAAATTTTTAAAAAACACGTTTTGCACAGAAAATTACACACTTTTAGCTGTTATATAAAAATCAGAAATCCGTGATCAATTTCATTGAAAAATTTTACTGACATTGTCACCAAAATCACCGAATTCTATCGGCTGTTAAGAATTGCCAAAATAAATTAAGTAAATAAATAGTGTACATCATGTGGTGGAAATAAATCACAACAAGCATGTCAATGCGCCATATACCCCCTCCTCTCCCGATAATTTGGAAATCTCCGGGCTAGATGTCCCTATCAGGTGGCAACCCTAGGTGAGATTGTGCCAAGAAAGGATATATTATTGTTCCTTAGCTTGTAATGCACACATTTAAGCAATGAATTTGATCCAAATCACGCCAATGTACACCTAAATGTTTAGTTAACGACTGCCGCAAATATGGTTTAGTTACGATAAACTATAATTTTGCTCAAATTAAATGAACTTTGGCCTAATCTCACCTCTTCTATGGGGTGAGATTCTGCCAAAAACAATAAGTTGAATTTAATACTTGTTCAATGAACAGTAGCGTATCTACGAATATTTTACATGAATAACATGATAAAACAGTAAGTATAGGGACGACCATAAACAACGTGGACTATCAAGGGGCTGTAGGGGGTTGACCAGAAACTACGTTTCAATGAATTATAGAAAAATGTATGACTGGTTCAAATCGATATCTGGAGTAACCAGTAGGGAACCTATACATTAGAG
The DNA here is from genome assembly GCF_029784165.1 of Wyeomyia smithii. Classification (NCBI taxonomy): domain Eukaryota; kingdom Metazoa; phylum Arthropoda; class Insecta; order Diptera; family Culicidae; genus Wyeomyia; species Wyeomyia smithii. Next base: position 9,166,438 of record NC_073695.1, read on the forward strand.
AAATGACAAGACACTCACCGTTAAGGCAACTGTCAACATCAAAACGGATAACGGCAATGCAAAATTATACAGCTCGCCCGTTTTGATGTTGACAGTTGCCTTAACGGTGAGTGTCTTGTCATTTCTCTAATGTATAGGTTCCCTAGTAAGCAGTTATGAGAACGTGGCTTATAGACAGTCTATACACATAGTTGCGTCTCCAGGTAGCTTAGAAAGGGAATACGTTAGGAATAAGGCCTGAGAAGACGTTTCGTTTTAATAATTATGTGTCATTGACCACTGTGTATTCCATTGGAAATCTTAAAACCGCTGGAAACGTACCCACAACCCTCCTTCCTCACTGAAAAAGTCATCAGTTTGTATAGAATAGATGTACAGAATTTTGTTACATTCCATAAGTAATATCAGTCATTGTGAATTTCCATCTTACAGTTGTTAGCTTACTGTTCTCAAGCTTTTAGTCATTATTTCAAATAATACGATAGCTAGATAACATACCCTATGTAAACAATGCAAGTGTTATGGTGTATACTGATATAATTTTGTCGTGAATATGAATTCCGCACACTGTACCGTTCATTATTGCTGGGCACAATCTCACCCCAAAAGGGCTCGAAAAGTGTACAGTTTGGAAAAACATTATTTTCTGAACCAACACAGATTCAATGCATAATGTTTCCTCAACACATTCGAGACGACACCTAACCTACCAACTGAGCAGTAAGCTGATGTAATTTCTTGATCGAGTTGGTTTGCCTGGGACATTTTGGGATAACGTTATTTGCGCATGTTTTTCACCCTGTACTTTGAAACATTATTTAAGTGAAACAGTTCCCTGATGTTATCTATATTCCATTTGAAGTTGTAAATAAATATGTCATGATTCATAAAGTATTGAATTTGAGGTATTAGTTTCTAGGAATCTCAAGAAATTTAACATACAAACATTTCCCGTTTTGGCTTAATCTCACCCCCGTGGCTTAATCTCACCCCGGCAGACGGTACTATCATTTCTTTGAGTTATATTTTTCGATAATTTTGACTAGGTTTTGTGTTGAAGTTGCACGAATCCGCGATGGTTGAATTCTAATTATGATAATATCGGCGTTTTGATAACAAATTTGAGACTATGCTTTGGCTCTTATATACGTTTGCATTTTTTTGGATTCTTGTGGCTGTGGATGAATGAAGCTTTGCCGGCTTTCACAATTAATAGGTAGGCTTTGCGTCGACAGAGGGCAATAATTACGAGAAACAACACTCGCGTTTAAAATATTTCTTTACACGCGATCGTACATAATTTACGTTCTATGAGCGAAACAAGCAAAAGCACGTAGTTTCACGTTCAAATAACGATATCGAGCTCTTTTGTGATTGTTTTCAGTATAATTACATAAACGTATATATAACATATACGCAAAAAGATGAATACCAATTCATACTGTTTTCCCTAATGAGTCCGGTGTTTTATCCTTAAACACATTCCCTAAAAACATTCAAAAATTTCGCGAGTTAACAATACGCGTATGTGAATTAGTTAGAAACCTTCAATCAAACATTCCGCTTTACTTGTATATCTTCTCTATACTACACTTCTGATTTGCCGTAAATGACATCATAAAAAGATGTCCGGAAATTTGATTATGTATTAATTGAGTCATAGGTTCGATATCTTCGCCTTCCTTTTTTTGCAGTGTTTCAAAATCAACCAGAATTAGTTCGAATCGCGTTATGATGTCCGTGGAAGACAATATGAACTCATACGCGCGATTTTTAATTATGAACCCGGTGCTCGAGTTCAGCGCATCGTTTACCAAAACGAATCCTGCTGCAAACCCTACCCCTTTTTTCCAACATTTCAGTGATTTCTCGTGAAGGTGCAGAGGTGTTGTTGGCTTCCAATAAAGTGAGTATCACGTCAACATATTCCTATACTCCTTCATTGACCTGCATTCGGATGCGGCCGGCGCAGGTATTGCCTAATAAAAAAGATTAGGGTCACCAGTTTTTACACATTGAGGATGGATGTCAGTCCCAAGCATCATCCGTTGGTTCTCTGTGTAATTTAGCGAACCTATACATTAGAGAAATGACAAGACACTCACCGTTAAGGCAACTGTCAACATCAAAACGGGCGAGTTGTATCATTTTGCATTGCCGTTATCCGTTTTGATGTTGACAGTTGCCTTAACGGTGAGTGTCTTGTCATTTCTCTAATGTATAGGTTCGCTAGTGTAATTACAGCTGATCTGGCAATAACGGAGTAGCTACCGCGGGCGGTCAATCATGCTCATGCTCATGCTGAAACTCTCGAAAGAGCGAGCTAGGGGAGGCTCCATCTCCTCCAACGATTGCTTCGATTAGTGGGCCGACGGCGGATCCTGTCAGTACACCGCGTACAGCCTCTATGGTATGTCTTGATGAACGACGCAACTTTTGGCAGGCACTTCTTACCATAAATTGTCCCGTTCACGCTCAGTCCGGAGCGAAAGAAGAGCGGCTTTGACATCCCCTTCTCGTTGATTGTCAGCCTCAGCAGCACCTTCTTGGGGAACTTGGTTTGTCAAATAAACTTCAACTCGGAGCCCACTTCCATCGTGGAGGAAGTAAAATACCAGTAAGTGCCCTACCAGTCGTTACAATGCATGTTCGCCAGGTATTTTTCACAGTTTGGCCGGTGGCACCAACCTCAGGACCAAGCGCACGCAGCGATGTAGCCACTTTTTCCTCGATCTTTCTTTTCAGCATCCTTTGGAGCTTCTTATCGCCCAGTTGTTTGCTTAGGCGTGGTTTACATTCCCCTGGACTCATAGCCGGATTTAATGAGGGGAGGATTTAATGGGGGAGGAGATTGTGCACTTCCAGAGACTCACGACCAAGCATGGAAATTTTCACTTACTAGCAATATTTCATGCAAATGTGTTCTTTGATTCATCAGGTATCGTTCAATTGTTTCCACTCGCGTACAAGTTTTCCATAGAAACGCTGCTGATTGTTTTTCGCTTCTAAGAGTTCCGAATACTAAAGAAGAAGACTGAATGATTCAAACACGATAGTATTTATTGTATCCAAGTTCACTTGCATTCAACGGTGTCGCGAGAATCTTTGAGATATTATTGCCAGTGACACAAAATTATGAATCCAAATGAACGTTAGATTGCGTTTAACTGTTTGCTTACCGGAGCAAATAGGTATCATCAATGCTTACGGAAATGGTAGCATGGTGCATTAGCATGTGATATTTGAAATCACTAAGAATCATCGCGGTATATCAAGGTGAAAGCACGAGGTGGAGTGACCGAATTACGCCTGCAAGCAACCAACATTTGAAAGAATCGCTGCGATCGCTTGAGTGCAGTCGTATACGATTCTTTCGTGAAACACTCGCTATATGTTGCTCGCTCCCCCCCCTGAAGCAGGCAATACTGAAACAAAATCATCAAAGAAAGCTACCATACATTTCTTTGCTATGAGTTGTCTCTTGCATGCGTGAGAATGTGTAACTTTTAATAGCAATGGTTTGCTGGGATTAAAAGCTTATGAATAGCAAGTTCAGAAATGATACCCGAATGATTGTTATGCGATACGATTTTTTCCATCCTTTCTCACGACACACAAAAAATAGTGACACTTAAAAAAAACTGTAAGCAAGACAGACACAATCCTTCTATAAACTTTCTTTAATTTAGATTTTTGTACGGTATGTTCCTTCATTGAAATTTTGACAACTGGAAAGGACCCCCACATATTACTTGGCCCCCGGACCCCCACGAGTCTTAATCCGACTCTGCTTTGACTCATTGTGAACATATTTTTTTATGCGAAATTTCTCCACTTACATAGTAAATATCAAAAATTCAGCGAAAACATCAAGCTACTTCTTCTGAGGTTGTTCAGAAAGTTTCATTAAGGTCGTTTAAGTATTACTACTAGTAAAAAAGTTTTGAAAATGATCCCTTTTCAAACACAATTATCCCTTAGAATTGCTATCATGCCTTGTTTGCAAACAGTGATAATGGAATCAAATATACGAGGGCTGCAGTATATATTTCTGTAATATGCATCTATAACAATTGAATTTTATGTAGAAATACTTTTTGTGCAAGTAACTTTTTGCCCCTCCAATATTTTTTTCCGAAGGGCAACGTATCATGTTGCCCTCTCAATAATTCTAGAAAGGTGACATCTCTGTTTTCGTTTTTCTTATAGTTTAATTTGTTTTTTGTTTTCACAACCCTCACGCTATTTTGCAAAATTTTGGTCTGTGATAGTTGCTATCAAAACTGCCATTCCAATCAGTTAAAGTCAAGCGACGAAACGCTCGCAGAAATTTTAAGCAATGTATTTCTTTTGGGAAAATTCATTAATTAGTTTGTTCAAAATGTATAGGTTTTCCCTACCGCTCGGCACGACAGAAGGTAAGTTGCATGCTACGAATTTGATCCTACACTGGTTTTTTTCTGTGGAACATATGGGAACTAATTTTTTGTCTAACCAATTTACTGTGTAAACCTAATAAGCCCAATAATTCTAGGTCAAACTAGAAAAGTGCGTTCAACTACCCAAAACGTTATCGGTAACAATCGGACGTTAGCACCACCTGTACTAGGTTACGAGTAGGTAGTTTTTTCTCCGCAATACTTTCTACGCCGGAAGCAGTAGATCAAACGGCGGGTAGCCTAATAACGGGCAGTTACCATTAAACCTAATTGAATTTAGAATCCATAGCTCACGCGAGCTACTTTCCGGCTTGCACTTCCCACAGATCACTTCTCCCGGAGGCACAAATAATCACGCCTTACTCGGCAGCCACCGGGGTAAACCATCACCTGGACGTGTGCAATGGAGAAATAAGTAATATTTTCTCCATCATCTGCAGCAAACCAGTCCGGGTAATCTCGCGTCGCCAGGTGGGTGGTTCCAAATCTCAGGGGTTGCAGAGCTGCGCTGGTGCGGTGGCGGAGTTTCCATGGACAGGTTCGGGCGGTAGCCACTTTCTCGCACCGATTGCGATGCCACTTCCTGAATCCTCCCAGCATCCATCGGTGGCAATGAGTCAAAAATGTCACTGTAAATTGGACCTGACGTCTCGTTATCGCAAAACAGGTCGCCCCCGTTGTTGTTGGTGCAAAAAGACAGCCGCAATCATGCCGAGCTGAATTAGAAAAAAAAGATCTGCCGATGGATATTGAGATAACCGCGCGCCGCACAGGAGGCGCAAACCTGTTTGGCGATTGGAAGCCGGATCCTCAAAACGGAGACCCAGCTGATTGTCATCGACGGGGCTTTGAGGACAGAAAGTTGTCCATCAGTCGCATTGTGCCCGGGCGGAAAAAGCGGGAAATCGCAAGAAAACGTGAGTTTATTGCGTGTCGACTATGGCAGCGACGGCGGCGGCGGCGACGGCGTATTCAATTGCAGGTGCGCGCTCTACCCTTGCCTTCTACATTCTCCAGCGGCTGAAACAATACAATCGTAAATCGTAGTAATTGACTTGAAGAGCATTGCGCGCGGCACAGGGGTGGTAAAATATCGCGCTACTTATTCGGTATGCTAATGGATATTTGATGCAGTTTTCGAAATGCAATCTGTCAATCATCGCGTGACGGCTTCCGAAAGCCATCGTGGGAGGGAAATTAGCTGACATCGTACGGTGCGTTACACCTGCCGTGTACCTTAAAAGTTATTTCCAATTCAAGAGCGTTGATATCACTTGAGGTCTAATAACTTACCTGCACTGCATTTAATGCGGGACCTAAAAAGTTTTTTTATTGGCACAAGATTGCATCCGATGCAGACATCACTTCTCGCAAGCAGCCTTCGCTGGTGAGAGGAAGATTCGTAACACAAAGCAGCCGAATGCAAAATGATAAAACAAGACATCGTTTTCTGCTGCGATGGGAACTCGTCTCTTTCATCGCATTATCATTATTTCGACAAATCCCTGAACGAGCTTTTAATTGGGGAACGGCCGACACGTAATTATGTATTCTTGCAGGGTCCACCACCGTCCGGTTGCCGTTGCAATAACTTTCCATTTTGTGGCACAGATTTTTCGAAATCGGTTTTCGTCCGAGAATAGATGCAACGGGTTCGAGCGTTCCGCCGCTCTCGTGCGGGGAGTAACAGCGACGACGATATGATTTGTGTGAACGATGGTTGTTGAATATTTTATTTTGATCCAACGTGTGAGGTGTTTCGGTGAGTGGTTCTGAATCGTGATAACGAAAAAGTGATATCGGTGAAGGTTATGAGAAAAAAAACTGTTCAACAATTTCCGCGAGTTGGAAAGTATGGTTTGAGCAAAAACCAAATACTTACTTACTTATTTTACTTTGTTAGCTAACGGACCGTTCACTGGTCTAGGGCCGAACAAATTAAAGATGTGCAGCTTCTTATGTCTTTGGGAGCCGTTCTCCAGTCGCCTCGTACACCAGCAGATCGTGCATCTTCTTTCACCGCGTGCGAGGCCTACCACGGAGTCGCCGGCCCCTTTCTGGTTCTCTACTGAAGATAGTTTTGGCGGCTCTCTCGTTAGGCGTTCTGGCTACATGTCCAGTCCACTGAAGCCTGCCCCGCTGTATTACCTTTACTACATCAACTTGTTTGTATACCTGGTACAACTCGTGATTCATGCGTCTGCGCCACACTCCATGTTCCAGTTTACCGCCAAGTATCGATCCCAGAACTTTACGCTTCATGTCCGTAAAGGGCCACCAGGAGTATCAGCGTCTTATACAGCCCTAGTTTTGTGCGAGTTTGCAAACTACAGGACCTTAGCTGGTAACGTAGTCCGTATAAGGCACTGTTCGCAGCTGCAACTCGTCGTTTCACTTTACGGCTCATATCGTTGTCACATGTCACAAGCGTACCAAGATAAACGAATTCGTCAACCACTTCAAATCGTTCCCCAACTATCTCCACCTCCGCACCAACACCACGGGAACTCCCACGCTCCCTGCCAGCTACCATGTACTTCGTTTTGGCAGAGTAAATGACAAGTCCCAATCTCGCTACTTCCCTCTTAAAAGGTACGAAGGCCACGGCCCTACGGTTGGTACCGATAGTATCAATGTCGTCCGCAAAACCAAGGAGCATGTGAGATTTCGTGATGATTGTATCTTTTCTTTCCACGTTTGATCTTCGTACTGCACCTTCAAGAGCGATGTTGAACAGTGAATTGAACAGAACAGAGCGCATCCCCCTGCTTCAGTCCATCCAACGTTACGAACGCGGCTGATGTCTTGCCAGCTATCCGCACTCAGGATTTTGATCCGTCATACGTCATACAACTCAGCCTTATTAGTTTCGTCGGGAAACCGTGTTCCGGCATGATCTGCCACAGCTCGTTTTTTTTTCACTGATGCCGCCTTGAAATCCACAAACGGATGGTACGTCTGCAGGTTATACTCCCGGAACTTATCGAGGATCTGTCGCAGGGTGAAAACTTGATCCGTAACGCTCCTGTCGAAAACCAGCCTGGTATTCGCTAACAGGGATTCCGTCAACGGTCTTAATCTGAGGAACATGATGCGGCAGAGCACTTTATATGCGGAGTTGGGCAACGTAATGCCTCGATAGTTGCAACAATCCAATCGATGACACTTCTCATAGATAGGGCATATGAGGCCTTCCAGCCAGTCGTTCGGCATTTGTTCATCCGCCCAGATCCTTAGTATTATCTGGTGGATCGCATAGTACAGCCGCTCGCTTCCCGCTTTTAGAAGTTCGGCCGGGATATCGTCCTCCCCAGCGGCCTTGCCGTTTTTCAGCTTACTTATCGCCTTTTTCACTTCCTCCTGTGTTGGTGGCTCCACAGCTTGTTCGTCACTCATAATCGTCATCCTGTTCCTGCTCTGCTCATCCGGCTCCTCACCGTTCAATAGCGCCTGGAAATGCTTCTTCCACCTGGCTGCAACCGTCGGTTTATCAGTAAGCAGGTTGCCGTCCTTGTCATTACACATGCACACAGCAATTCCTACTTCTGACTTTGTTGACAGTTCTATAGAATCTCCGCACGTCATTTCGAGCATAACTGTCCTCTGTGCTGGCAAGCACCTGCTTCTCGTACTCGCGCTTCTTCCGACGATGGGTTCTATTTTTGGCAGCTCTTTCCCCTGTACCTCTCTCTGTTCTGACGCGTAGCCGCAGTGAGCATGCGGCTCCTGGCACGACATCGAACCAGCCATTACGTTGTCTTCCACGCGTCGTGCCTACCACCTCTCTCGCAGTCGTTTCGATGGCACCTTGAATACTTCTCCACAGCCCATTTATGTCTTCCACTCCTTCCTCCTACTGTTTTGCGATCCGTTGATCCAGCTCTCTGCCGTATTCTGCTGCCACGCCATCAGCTTTCAACCGCTGAATGTTGAAACGCGTCGTCCTCTCTGTGCGAGATTTCAGCACGTTCGACAACCGTGCGCGGATCTTACAAACGACGGCATAATGGTCAGAGTCAATGTTTGGTCCCTGAAAATACCTAACATCAGTAACACCCGAAAAGTGCCGACCGTCAATCAGTACGTGTTCGATTTGGGAGCAGGCTTCTCCATTTGGATGCCTGCAGGTGTGTTTCCGAATATTCAAACGTGGAAAATAGGAGCTACATATGTCCATTCCTCTGGTCGCGGCAAAGTTTATCAGCCTTAGACCATTTTCATTGGTTGACGAGTGGAGGCTATGCCTTCCAAAGACCGGACGGAAGAATTCCTCCCTCCCAACCTGTGCGTTTGCGTCTCCGATGACGACTTTTACGTCGTGTTTTGGGCACTCGTCATAGATTCGCTCAAGCATCGAATTGTTTCGCAGAGCACAAGGTTGCACGTTTATATTCACTTGTTTTAAAAGAGCGGCTCTATGCGGTCTTGTAAAAGGTCTGTGATGAACAATGCCCCGGCCGTGTCTCTACGGACAGACAGAAGCTCCAAACGTATTAATAAGCAGCGACTTTCATAGCTTGGTGGACGGAAACGATCCGTCCATGGCAGTTTACGAAGAGCGAATCTCAAAAAGCGCCGTTGAACTGATTCTATTCTTTCCACGCCATTGTTGTAATGAGAGGTCCAGACAACCGAGCAGTACTCCAGTGAAGAGCGGGATAGTGCGCAATACAATGATTTAAGGCAGTAGATATCCGCAAAGTTTTTAGCGATCCTGAAGATGAATGCCAGAACTCTGGAGGCTTTGTCGACAGTGAACGAAATGTGAGGCTTGAAAGTGAGCTGGGAATCCAAAATTACCCCCAAGTCTCGATTTCAGTTCCTTGCAAAGCGTATTTGTAATGTATAGTCTGTTTTTTTCGTAGAAATGATATAATCGAGCATTTGGATGGATTAACGTCCATGTGGTTCAGATGGCAGCAATCGGCAAAAATATCTAGCTGATGTTGAAGAAAGTGACAGTCTTCAATTGTGTGAACTTGAAGATAGAGTTTGAGGTCATCCGCGTAAGACAACCGTGGTCCTTTAATAACTAAGTTCACGTCATTAAAATAGAGCAGGAAGATAAGCGGTCCTTAGTGACTTCCCTGCGGCATTCCAGACGTAGCGTCAAAATGAAAGGATTGGCAATCCCTAATAGCAACCGTTAGACGGCGACTGGTAAGGGACGATTAAAACCATAGTAAAAGATTCCCTAGATTGTAAAGTTTTGCAACGGCTTTGCGATGGTTCAGTTTATCGAAGGCAGCTGTCAAGTCAGTGTAAGGCTCTAGAAATCATCGTCACGTCTAAATGAAGGTGTTCTAAGTCGACCGGACCGTGGGGTATTACTGGCTCTTCGAGCTCGAAGAAAAACTCAGTGATACTCTGGTGATCGGCCTTGAGGAAGTCGTAAGATACGGTAGCGCATGCAGTGTCAAGGTCGCGTTTCAATTCGGCGTTTATAGTTACTAATAATGGTGGGTGGTGGGGGACTATTTTAACCAATGGAGCAGGGGCCTCGCTTAAATACGGGGCCGTGTCCTGGGCGCTCACAAAGCAGAGTTCTAAAATGTGGTTGTTCTGGTTGGTAACATGGTTAAATTGAAATCGAATGATCCAAGTCCGGAAAGAAAAACCCGTCTCGAAATTCTCTCCATGAAATCCGGGGAAGATTTAAATCGCCGAACACCATAACTTCGTCTGTTGCTTTCACGGTTTCCAACACTGAGAAGACTGATTGGCAATGAGCAAAAATCAATTCACGCTCATGTACTCGATCCGAAGGTACCTATATGCAGAGCGTAGAGAAACAACTTACGATCGCCCAGTTTGATCGCTTTCCAAACTTGTTAAAGGCTCAAAGAGACAGCGCATCCACTAAAGTTTTGGCTTCGAACTTGAAATTAACGGCCACAAGAACGCCACCACCAGTAGTCTTGCGACTATTGTCGGCGCTCCTATCACTACGGAAAACCTCGTAGTTATTTCCGAACACCTGACGAGAAAGTGTGCGTGAATCCAGTCATGTCTCCGTAAGAACTATAATATCGTAGCAAAGATCCGAGACGGCAACGCGGAAACCATCGACAACACTGTTCATACCGCCGATATTCTGGTAGTACACGTTGACCTCTTGGTGGCGGCTAGAAAGCAGGCTGCTTGTTGGTCGTGGTGTTGACGTGCTGCTCGAAAAGGCCGGAAATGTAGCTAGAATGCGAAGCGGTATCAGGCATTGATTGAGACGAATCGTAATAATACTTGCCTGCCTACACCGGATGAATATTGTTTTCTGATTTCCCAGCACTACGAAACCGACGCCCCGTTCCGCTGCTTTGCTGCCACTGTAGTAGATGTGGTACTTGAAAGAAGTGTGTGCAAAAGGGTTTACTGCACGGAATTTCCTTTCTCCGAAATTTGGCCACCGAACCTCCTGAATCGCTGCGATTTCGACTCCCTGCCGCTGTAGTTCTCGAGCAAGCAAGCCAGCCCGCGCCGGTTCATTGAGAGATCGGACGTTCCAAGTACCCGATTTCCAATCGTTTACCTTAAACTTTTTCCGTGTTCGTAGCCTAGGTCTTTGCCGATTGATCCGTTCCGTATTTCTAAATTCGTTGTTCGTGGTTGATGAAAGGTTTCGGTATGCTACCTTACCAGGGTCGCGATACCTACATCCTGCTGATGGGACTGCCATCTTAGGTGTAGCAGGCGGGATACAGCATTCCATAATTCAGCCGCCCGTACCGGGTCAGACGCTGTTGTGCGCCGCCGCCTAATATGAGGACACTGCCGCGTACGACCCCTTTCCCTGTCAGCATACGACCATAGTTTCCACCGGAGGTTGGTTACCCGATCTCCTCTAAGGTTACTCGTATCCCGGTCGGCACCTCGTGGAGGTTGGGATAGGAGTTGCTGGACAGAGGTGAATGACCACAATGCAAACCAACAAAAACAATTACAGATCTAAAAAACAATTTGAAATGAAAAATCTTGCAAAACCGTGCTTCACAAATAATTAAATAATTGAGAAATTGAGCCTTTCAGAATCGGTCCAGCTTAATGACATATAAAAAATGAAACAAACACTGAAGCCTACTTTCCATCTACTACATGGACTGAAAATTCTTCGGCCTCAAAGTTCATTTTTTGATATGCTGTTCAAAAAGATATATTTTTTACATTTTTAGACCGACATATTTTACATTTTTTGGCAATCTGTGTAAAAACTATCTTTCTACTACTTGTGTTTTCTACAAAGTTGTGTGTTTAGCTGGTGGCATGGGTTCGAATCCCATCGCCGACATAGGTGTCGATGGTTGTAGGGTAGCGTGATCCATTCACAATCAACCCAACTGGTCTAGATTTAATCCTAGCCTACACCGGTAGATTCTCAGAGGCGAAAAATCTCTGGGATCACGCCTTCAATCGCATGAGGAAGTAAAGCCGTTAGCGCCGGTGCGTTAATCAATGGGTCGTAAGTTAGGGTCCTGAGTGGAGTCGCCTCCCCGGGCATTGGTGATTGGTACAACAACAGTGGCGGAACTAAACAGATGTCAAATGAGCAAATATAGAAAAAATTAAACATTGAAAATTGTTTCCTTATAAATGCTACAGTTTTCCAGATATTAATCAAAAACTAATTTTAAGAACTAGTCTAATATAAAACTATTCATCTCCAAAATAAGAAGAGTTCGAAGAAAAGTGTCAAAAACAGAGCTGTTTGTGATAACATTATCTACAACTTTGCTAAAGACACCATGTTCCGAACTAACACTTTTTGTCTTATACAAAGTTGTGTGTTTTGATGATACACAAACATATGCTGAATATTGTTGCCTTCTAAATGCTATAATTTTTCACATATTCAGAAAAATCGAATTTCAAGGACTAGTCTGATATGAAATGGTATATCTCCATAACAAATAAGTTAGTAGAAATGTGTGATCAGTATAGTTTTTCTTGATAACATAATCTACAATTTTGCTGAAGACAGCTTTTCTCTAAAGTGTAAGACTAAAAAGTTAGATATTGCAGCGACACTAGCGGCGGAGTTCTGAAAAAAAATTGTATTTTGAACCGCAAAAATTACTTTCAATCACTAAGAATCTCCTCAAAACGCAACTTCAATTATCAAAATTGGTCATCCAGTTTTTTCGTTATTTTTTTGCTCTACAGCTCTTATGAGTTTTATAAATTGACAATGACTGATATTATAGTCATTTTTACTAGAACTACTTAGCGATTTCCACCTCTGAAGGAAGAAGTTGAATACCCTCGGAAACCCTTTCCTCCTCTTTCCCCCCTTCAACAAGCACACGGCTATGTCTGTCTAAACATTTATTCAAAGCCAATTTATGCTTTTTCCGAAGCACCATAGCGAACCGATCCAACGCCGGAAGTTTGCCAATCAGTATGCAACACGTGAAACTTCTCCAGCTATAGAACAAGATGCAATGAAGAATTGAATAATCGGACACACATATCGGAAGAGTGTACATCAGAAACTGCACTGTCGGATTAATTCTCGAATGGCAATGAACGACCCATCGTCACACGGTGGCCACGGTGTTGCAGGAACACCTGGGAAATAAAGTTCCATTCTGCTCCGTGGCGACTCGCGTCAGTCGCGATGTTATTTGCAATTTGTCTGCAAAACGTTTCTTTTTAGCGGCCATTCGGCCTGGCCTGGCCTGGCCTGGCCTATTATGTTCAGCTAGATGGGGGCAGAATATACAACATATATCAACACGCTGGTCATTATGCAATTTCTCTCACTCGCGGTATTTTTTTTTTAATCTTGTTGTTGTTCTTTTTTTACCTCAGACTGTTTTCCACTTTATACCGGGTAGATAGATCTTCCTGTTGCTTCATTTACACGGAAAATCATGGTTTGCATTCTCGAAGTAACACAACCCGACATGGGCCATGTGGCCGAGAACCATTACGCGACACAAGTGAATAATGCAATTATGTGCATAATCCCGACGAATAATGCAATTAAAATTGTCTTTGTGACTGTAAAAAAAAAATCAACTCAAATTGTTTAAATTGAGAATTAAGGTCGCATTAGGCTTGACTAGGATAATCTATATGGAATTAACAAGCCTATTTCAAACCTTATTTTGGGATTTTAATTTGAAAAAATATACCTTGAAAACTGATACTAACTGCTGACTGCGACGATTAATCTTGGCACGGTTTCCCGAGCATAAACACTCTGCAATTTATTAGCGTTTCATTGCCAGCATTACCCGCGCGGGTTCGTCGTCTGCTCGGGCCACCTCGAGTTGCAAGTGGTGGCGCGGCTCACGGCGAAGCATATCATGATTAAATCTAGCTGGTCGTTTTATTGTTCGGGATAAGTGCACTGCTCATACCGTGGTGGTTGGGGCAGCTTATCTTTTTGCCCTTGCCCTTGCAACAACCAGCCAAGTTGGTGGTGGATAGACGACCTAACAGGGTGGGACAGCTTGGGAATCCACACGGAGGCACGACACGACATATTGCGGCATTGACATTGCACCTTTCACGCTTCATTCCGCCTAAGAGAGCCGGCTCGGCTAGAAGAAAGGAGGCCTCGCCGAAGAAATGATCTATGCGCTTTACTTCCATTGGCCATCGTTAATTTAATGCACTCTCGCTCGCAGTTGGCATTCATGTTCGTACACCAGACCGGACTGCATTGTACGACAGTCAGTGAGTGTGTGTGGGAGGACAGGGGGCCTGGCTCGTACGCGAAACATGAAGGTAAGCAAACCGGAGGCAACATAATTTCGTGCATGCATGCAAAAGATTGCCGCGTGCATCATGCCTCGTATGGACTCGGCAGCTAGCGGCGGCAGTATGGTTTCCGTATAGTCTATAGTGATCATGATGCGGTGACCTGTTTGCATTTCTTATGCCCCGTTTCGATTCGCACTCGATCCACATTATAACAATTGCAATTTGCCAACAGAATCACTTCCATTGAGGCTGCTGCGTGCCGCTTCAGTGTTGAACGTTGGCTTGGAATGGGAGGATCGATCGTCGAAACGATAACTATATGAAACTAATTGGTAATGTGTTGATTGTTAAAGTTCAATACGATGCAAATCGGATCAGCGGGAAGTTATTGAATTACCATTTGGGTGCGATTCCAAAGGTTCAACAAAATTAGTTCACTCCGGACCCAAGTGGGATTTTAGGTTTCCCAAGAGCTGCGCGGGTAAACGATAAGGCGCCTTTGGCTTACTTTACTTTGTTTGTTGAATGAAACGCAATCTGCAGGCATCGCTATTTGCGGCTTTTATGCTCTATCAAAATTATACGATTTTCAAACCGTATGATACAATCTGTTACCTATAATATTGCAGCACTGGTTTTCCATAGATTATGTGCGAAGTTGGAAGCAAGAAGTACCTTTTAAATGGGGGCCCGTTAAAGACCGACTTGTATCAGGTCAGATTATCGTTTCGATAAAAGAATCAATCCATTGCTGCTGACCACAGACAAGCAGATACGCTGGTTTCAAATGTTAAGTTGGAATAGACACAGATTTATATTTATTTATCAATTTTATTCGTTTCAATACCATAAAAAAGTCATCAACTGCATATTCCACCTCTTCTTTGTAGGCATGTTTTACCACAAAACGACGATGCTCTATCACATGTGTAAATTGTCTTGCACCCAAAACTTCCAG
This sequence comes from Wyeomyia smithii, assembly GCF_029784165.1. Lineage (NCBI taxonomy): Eukaryota > Metazoa > Arthropoda > Insecta > Diptera > Culicidae > Wyeomyia > Wyeomyia smithii. The sequence goes on from NC_073695.1 coordinate 9,181,537, forward strand.
ACTTCATCATTCATTTGTGCTTCGATTTCCTGTTGACTATTACACTGGTCGATAAAATGAAAAAAAAAATGCATTCCAAAAACTCAAACCGGAAAAAATGAAAAATTTTAGCTATTGAACCATTCCTATGAATTTTGGTGCCCCTAGTCATTACCATCACGCATCAACTTACGTGAGAGTGTCGTAAAGAAATTGCTCGCCAGGTTCGTCGCTTTAACGGTAACGGCTAGGGACACCAAAGTTCACAGGAATGTTTGAATAGCTATAATCTTTCGTTTTTTCCGGTTTGAGCTTTTGGAGTGCACCTCTGTTGACCAGTGTAAACGAAGTAGTTTTTTTTAGTTTTTAAATAGTTTATTTGACACGGCAAGTGTAAACGAAGTAGATGAGTACAGTTTTATCCGCTAATAACAGAGAATTATTTGGTAAAAACAAAAAAAATTATATATTTTGATCTGAATTTTTAAATGACTACACCTGAAGATGTGTGCTCTACAAGCATTTAAGCTTAATCAAAAAACATTATTTGCAGTCAAAATGTAATAATTTGCATAAAAGAATATGAATTTCAATTGTGACAAAAAGCCATTCAAATGTAGTGTGTTAGGTACCAGTCCACATAAAACAGTTGGATCCTAAAGTTTTACACCGTTTTCTGATTTTTATGTATCAGAGTAGAAAGAGTACAATCACATACCTACATAAAGACATACGTGACACTGGCGTTTTTTCTGGTACACGTTGCCCCATAGTACTCCGTACCTCGTCCTGTCAAACTGCTCGACAAATAATGAACAGAATGAATTTCCTTTTTCTTGGCTTTATCGAGCTCCAAAGAAAATTTCATAAGGAACTGTGAAAAAGTTATTTACAAAATCAATGCAGCATTTTTCGAGTAGGAACGAGACAAATGCAGGGTTGCGAAGGTACACTGCCTTCAAAAACAACTCAAACAGTGATTTTATTCAGAGTGCGGTACCATTCGAGTAGTTTATTTTGTACCAACTTTTTTGGAAGATTTCTTCCTGAATGTTACGTATGTCTTATGTATGTGTTAATACGCTAACGACATCTGTCTTGTGGTGCCTCAGTTGCACTGCATAAATATTGCCGTATCGATATTTTATCGATATCAGGGCTTGGTTTGTAAGTGACAAGAGCGCCACATAGCGGGATCATTACCACTTACTGGTGAATTACGGTTGCAAGTTTTTACACATCTATTTAAAATGAGACGAACGTCTGTTCTCTGTGAGCGAACTGTTATATAAGACACTTAGAGCAGTTTTTAATTCTTCATTTAAAAATCGAAGGATAAAAATCAAAATTATTAAAAAATCACGTTTTACTCAAAAAAACGCAGCTTTTTCAAGTGATATATAAAACTGGTATAGCTTTGGGAGCCAATTAGATCCTGAAAGAAGCGTTTTTTTTTAGCAAACGGGCGAACAGTCATTAAACTCATTTCGAGCTGTTTCTATTCTTCGTTTAGAAATTGAATGACAACGATAAACATTTTTTAAAACTCACGTTTTGCTGAGAAAGTTTTTTTTTTCACCTGTTACATAAAATACAGAAAACCGTGTAAAACATTAAGACCCAATTCGGACGCCCTAAAAACCGGAAATAATGAAACTACAGTCCCTACACACACCTATTTAAAGCATTGCTGAAAACTCAGCAATATCGGATATAATGTATTTTGACAGCATTTTACTGAGAATTTAGCAAACGATTACTGAAATATCAGTTAGGCTGGAACTCTTCGTATGAGTCTAAAAACTCGTTTGGAGTTGATTTTGCCTAAAATTTATTCGATTTTTACCTTTATTTTACAAAAATTAGTTAAATCCCTGAATAATATGCCTCTAATGTCCATCCGATGACATTTCAAAATATGCGCCAGCACCCTCTACCGCACATCGAACTGAAAAAAAAACAAAAAAAGTTAAATTTTCCACTAACCAAAGGCCTTTGGCACGTCCCAACGATCGGCTTTCTAGTACTGCAGCACTTTTCTGGGCTCTGAATTATTTTTAAACAAAATTCTTCCCCGCATCACAAACTTTAACGCGCACTAAGCACATTAATAACGACTTCTTCTGACAGCTGCGGTGCACGTCAGGCAACGAAGGATGCCGAATATTCAGCAACCGAAGCTAAAAATACTGAATGTTGATAAATCAAAACTAAATGCTGAATACTCAGTACACAGTTAGATTGCTTAAGTTTCAGTACATGGTTTTTATTGTTGAATTTCAGTAATGATTACTGAATTTGGATTCGAGAATTGGGTGTGTAATCATTTCAGCAATGAAATATTACTGAATATTTCAGCAATGTGAAATTTCATTCTTTTTTTTTTTTTGACGGTACTTTGCTGAATTTTCAGAAATGTGAAATGTCATTCATGCTTGACGGACTATTACTGAATTTCCAGCGAATGTCCGTTGAATTATTGAAATATCAGTTCAGTGGGAATTCTTCGTGTAGATTTTAAAACACGTTGGAAGTCGATTTTTTGCTCATATATTAATTAACCTTCAACCATGCCACAAAGATAAAATTGATCCTCGAGTAATGTGTCGCCCAAGTTCGATCCTTAATCCGATGTCCTTTCGCCATTTTCCTCCACTGAACTGAAGAAAAACAAGATTAATTAATTTTTCCACTCACCAAACACTTCTTTCGCGTCTCAACGGTCGGCGTTCAAGGCATTTTTTTCGCGCGCACAAGCCTTTTTTACGCGCGTGGACTAAAAATATTGACAACCATTTTTTTTTTTCATTTTGACAGTATATTGCCGTATATTCAGTAATCAAAGGAAAGATTGCTGAATGTAGGTAAAGCAAAACAAAATGCTGAATTTTCAGTACACTTTTAAATTGCTGAAATTTCAGTACATGTTTTTTTTTTTTGTTGAATTTCAGTAAAGATTGCTGAATCTGGTTTCGGGAATTTTGTGTGTATTTACAGTCTGGCTGATAGAAAATCATGCAATCTGGCAACCGGATAATGTAATCAAAAAAGGTGACAGTGTTGCAGATTTTGTTCAAATTATTTAAACGTTGAATATTAGATATTCCTCATTTTTCGATTTAGTGCTAACGTAAGAACTGTATTAATCACATAAAAACGCGACGCGCTAACGGACACAACACTTATTGTTCTTACAAACGTAAAAGGACAACAAAAAATTACCTTTTAAGTCGACCGGTTTCGGTCCCCGTGTGGACCATCTACTGGACAATGCCCAACTGATGACATACAGAAAATTGCACAGCTTCATACTGGTACAGTACACGTCGGAAAGGGGGGTGGTGTTAAATTATCTTCTGTTTCGTCAATTGGAATAAGGCAGAAGTTATTGGGGCATCATCTTCGTTCATCAGTGGCTTTTCAGCAGTCTCGATGAACATAGATTCCCAAGCGTTCAAATGTGAAGGTTTTCTGACACATTTTTTCAGTTTTGCGTTATCCCAGTCTATCACATGGTTGTTCTCCTTAGAATGGACGGCCACGCTGGATTCGTTGGGTCTATCGTTGTCAACAGCGTTTTTATGTTCTTTTAATCGGACTTTAAATTTCCTGCGGGTTTGGCCAATGTATATTGCAGGGCAACTTTTACATGGGATCTCGTAGATGCCTGACATTTCGTCTCTCGGAATTTTATCTTTCAAAGAACATAAGAGGTCCTTCAGCGTATGATTACTCTTATACGCTGTCCGAAATCCATGTTGCTTCAGATCGTTTTGAATTGTGTTGGTCAGTTTTGGAAAGAACGGTAAACTTATTCTTTTAATCTCCTCCTTCTCTGGTTCTAATGTTGTAGCGTTTCGTCGATGTCTTTTCCTTTCATGTTTCCGGAGAATTTTGTTCACGAACTCTTCATCGTAACCATTTAAATCGGCCGCTTCATGGATTTTCTTCCTTTCTGCTTCGAAATCCTCTATCTCCATCGGTATGCTGTATAACCGATGTGCCATCGAATGAAACGCGGCTTGTTTTTGGGAGCCGTAGTGGTTAGAATCGCATGTGATGTACCGGTTGGTTGACGTCGGTTTTCGGTAAACGCTGAACTTTACGGAATTGTCCTCTTTCCTGGTAATAGTTAAGTCCAGGAAAGGGAGTTTTCCTTCCGACTCTTTCTCCACCGTGAACTTTATTGAAGTATGTTCGGAGTTCAACAACTCAAGTGTTTGTGCTAGATGTCGTTCTTTCACAGTGGCAAAAATATCGTCAACATACCTCCACCAAACACGAGGGAAAAGTCTCTCTTTTTCTAAATCCACTTCAAAATCGCTCATGAACACATTAGCCAAAAGGGGTGACAGTTTATTACCCATGCTGAGTCCAAAGGTTTGCTTATAGAACTTACCTCTAAACGTAAAGAAGTTCTGATTCATGCAAACCTCTGCCACGGTAAGGTAGGCCTCGACGTGGTTTGGTGGTACTCGGTAGCGTTCCAGGTGTCTTCGGTCTTTGGTGTTTTTATGTGATTAGATATTCGTTAGATATTTTTGGCCTTGTGCAAACTGTTGCTTTGTAATATAACCTGAAATCAAATATAAATTAATTTCATCTATACACAACACACAACAGCTAATAATGTTTCTCAAATATAATTTCTACTATGTTTTAGAAACTTGGTTGTCGTCTTTTATTTTTCTATACAGAAAATCAGATTATGATAGAAATTTTTATGTGTGATTTACTGTCTCTTAATAGTCTTTGTATTCATATTGAAATGATTGAAATTATTGTGATAATTTTTAGCACAGCGTGGTCTCAATACTTGCCGATTGACTCCGATATAGGAGTTCGCCAGACTGTTATTATGGGGGGACTGTAATTGAAACTGGTCGTACTTGTAAAAATCAATTGAAGCTTGAGTTCTACAAAATATTACGAAAGCGGCAAAACGTGATTTTGAAACATTTTTCTTTGGTTTTTAAATCACGAATTGAAACTGCTCGAAATTTATTCAATATTTCACCCATGTACTAACGTCATAATCTCCCAGATTGTCTCGAGGTACGATGCTGGCCCAACAAGCCAGTCGTCGTAGGTTCGAGTCTCGGCTCGGGAGAGACGGTTAGTGTCAGCAGGATCGTAGCGCTAGCCTTGCAATTGTCCTGTATACTAAACAGTTGGTTGCGAAGTCTTTGTATAAATAAACAGAATCGGAATGTAGCACCAAGGCTTTGCTTTTTACTAACTGTCATTCAATGGATTTCGAGCTATTCTTATTTTAACGTAGAGCAACATCCAAAAACGCCAACATCCTGGAATAGGGGTGCAAATTGGAACTGGAAACATCGAGGGAAATTGTCCAACTTCGAATACTTATATTTCAATCAGTTTTCAATGGATTTTCTTCATTTTTGCAGACTCGGTAGGCAACTTAGCTAAGGGTTAACCAAAAAAAACGGAAAATTGTAATCTTATTTTACTTTTGAAAAACATAGAGCGAATATAGATTTCGACCAATCAGAGCTGTAAACATGGTAAAATATAGGTTTTTTTGAATCCGGAAAGATATCCAGAGGCCGGAAATCGACACCAGATGCCATTTTTAAATTCAATGGTTCTGGATAGTTCTGAAAAGGCTCGAAATCAATTTCAGAAACCATTTTGAATCTTTTTAGTTTCAAGAAAACAGCCTAAAATGACCGAATACCACCTAATATGAGTATTTTTGGGACTGGGATAATATCCACCCTATGTACCTTTTGAATTCTGTTTAGAGTCGTCACATTATTCTTAAAGGGTTTGTTTTTAGATAAAAGTTATAAACATTTTGGTACAAGATGGTCATCAATCTTGACGTTGAAGAGAGGTGAATAAATTATATCACTTAAATTTACCGATTCAGACTACCAAATCGAGTGTAATTTCAAACCTACTGCAAAAAACACAATGACATGATACAGGCGGTTGTAATTCTACTATAAACTTGCGGTCGTGTCCCATATACAACATTCCTAACTTTTCTACGATTTTCAATCGTTCTCAATATAGGTTGCTAAGAATAAAATAGACTCATGGAACGTCGTACAGGCAGCGTGAAATGCTAGTCCAGCTTCTACTCGTGAAAACCTGGTGGTAAACATACCACGAAGTTTGAATATGGTTTTACAAAATAAAGGACAAGCCACGATATATTGAAAGTGAGTTTTGTAACGTAAAGGTCACTTTGCTAACGATATGTAGAGAAATAAAGCTTATTTGGAATGTTTTGTATATTTATTTCAATAGTGTATTTATTTTTTTCACAACCTTAAAATCACTAAATTTCGGAATCACCGACACAGAAAAATTTCAAACTATCGGTATTTTTTGTTCACACTGTTTTTGCTTACCAAGTGAATGAACAGCCTTTGGTTCAACAATTTTTTGAAACTTTTCCATACACTATACTGTGTAATGTCTATAAAAATCAACATTCGAAATGTTATTCATGTTTTTGAAACTACGTACAATAAACAATAGCAGATTTATTTCATGAAACGCAAGAGGAACCCAAAATGAGTTGAAATTATGGCTGGTTCAAATAAATTTAACATATATCTTTAAATCAATTGAACTAGCATTATCAAATGAATTAATTAAAATTGAAATCCAGAACTTGGAAAACCCTTGATATCGATATTTTGCTAATTAAACATTTTTAGAAACACTGGCAAGCGTCGTGCCGAAAAATCACAATGTTTCATGAGGGCAATTTTGAACAAAAAGAATTATAACTAGAAGTCACTTGTCACGTCCTCGGGGCTTTATTTTTAAATAAAGCCCCGATATGTTGCCTACTGTCAAACGTGTGGAGTAGGGCTGCCATCCCCTTGATTTTAAGATTATATCAGTAGTTTTACTGGCATAATCTTTTCAGCGTGTATGTAAATGAAATAATTCCTAGTCGAATTTGATATAAGCGTGCAGTCCATCTCAATATGTTTCCACCTCTTTCTGTATAATATCAAAATCGATTTCTTCTTGTGACAGTGACATTTACAGGATTTATAAAAAAAAGTATTGTTTTGTTGTCTTGGTTTTCAAGCCGGGTTTCGACTTAAAAATAAAATTTAAATATAAAAAGTTTGTACTGTGATTGTTGTGCTTGTGCTACTGGTGAGTTAAGAACTTTCGATTACCTTAAACTAACCAAATGATCATGCGATTCATTATATAATAAATACCAAACGCTTGCTGTTAACGCAATACGCAAACTCTTGATAAAAGTGTTTCACGGGGTTTCCCTTGTAGAGCCTGCCCAGCCAGCTGCCATTGGCATACGAAAATGCCCAAAAACCCCGATGCCGAGAAAAACAATCCATGCCTGGCAGAGCAGGATCTGGTGCACAAATGTTTGAACAAAAACAACTACGACCACAGCCAGTGTGAGCTGTACTTCACAAACTACACCAACTGTAAGGACTTTTGGTATAAAATCCGCCGCGAAAGGCGAGCCAAGGGCCTCTATCCCTACCTGCCGGATGTCGAGGATCGAGCTCGAATCAAGGCGGAGCATATGAGAACGAAACCGACTGATTAGTGTAGTGATCGGGTGGTTCGGAGGTGTAGTGCTAATTGAATCTATGTTATAATAAAGCAGTTTTTTTATGATTGCGATTGAAATGATTGAAATTAATCAAAAAAGTGAAATTGTCATACTACTGTTCTTGTTTTTGAGTTCAAAACGGAACGATTATTATAGCGTAATGCTTGTTGCATACCTTGCAGGGGTATTTTTTAGCCTGTAACATGCTATAAAGTTTATTGGCCTACCTAAGCGTGACTCCAGACAGTTTGGTCTTAACGACCCAAAACAGAACATGGTCGTTGTATGGAATGTGAATGTATTTAAATAACTATTCAATTCTCAATTCAATTTTTACTGTTTAATAACACTTTTTCGTCGTAACGGACCTTACTGACGTATTAGTCATATGCAATGCTGCATACGCAAACGTTTCCAATATTACTTATACCAACAAACCTGAAACCGGTATGTGCACATAGTAGGGCAATGCAAGAAGCATCGGCAAACCTAACAGTCCAGTCATTGCTCAGATTCCAACGGGTGTGGTTGTGTTCAGGCCAGTTTCTTACGTGGATATACGGGTCACTTCATTGGTACCTTCCAACCCCAAACTTTGTGAAGTTTTTACTTTTTTGATTTCCTGTTCCGAACGAACAAGCAAAATAGGTAAGATAATCAACTGGAGAAACCAACATGACTACGTGTCATCTATTTGGCTTCCATTAGGCCTAAACTAGTTCATTGGATGAATGGCGAAAGAAGCTTTTATCTATTCTTCAATTAAACACAGTATCTGTGATTTTATTCAAAGCTAGTCTAGTGTTAGATAAGCACTCTCAGCTAGCGACTGGTCAATGAACAGGTTGTAGAGAGCGTTTCAAGTGGCTGGTAAAACAAACTTCACGATTAACAGCGGTAGCAGACGCCTTTGGTTGCCACAGGAGGGTGTGTGGCTACACGTCACTGTTTCGTCAAACCAGTGAGAGCGTATACGAAACCTCCAACAATTTATGGGAGAAAAACTGCACAGCAAGTACCCACCTATCATTGAATCCATCCCAAAATTCAATTTATATAATCGTAACATTAAATGGCGCATCAGTAACGAACTGCGTGATTAGTTTTGAACGCAAAGTTCAAAATAAGTGTAGTGGTGCGTTAACAAACGAAAAAAAATTCATGCGCAAAGCAAATTTTGACTCGTCACGCCACAGGCCAGCGATAAGATGCTGATTGGTGGAACGTGGATTGATAAAAAACGCATCTTGTTGCCAAAGTACCGGCCACTATGGTGTTACGTATTTCTAGAGAAGGTCATCCGCAGGCGGCGTGTAGAATTACGTGAGCCGGACAACCAGTTAATAGGTATATGAACACCCGTGTTCTACCTAACGATGACTGCGAGACATGGTCAGGAAGAAGCAGCTCGCAGTGAATCAAATGTATTTCGTTTTTATGGTGTTACGGTCTAAGGCGTGGAAGGTCAATGTCGATGGAAATCGGTGGCAGTTTCGGCTGCTTTGGGTTTTGTATTTGGTTCAATTTGAATATTATTTACGTAACAGTATTTACTTTCATTAGAAAGTCATCAGAATTTCTCTAGGAACTTTATTTATTCATGCATTATATTTGAAGCTTTCTATTCAAAGTTAAAAAAGTATGTCTCCCCTAATTTGAATCTTCTGAAGCTTTCAATTTTTCTCTTGACATTCAACTGGGAAAACGTAATGTTTGATACAAGAAATGTTTAGAGGTTTCCGATGAATGGCAAAAATCTACATTTAAAAAACCATTTGGCTTGCAGTGTTCTTTGATTTAAAGTTGATGATTTGTAGAGCCAGTCCGCTGATGTGTGTGTACTGCTGGAAAAAAACTACATACCTACAACTGAACAAATTTATTCTGATTCAATTCTTTCCCTCCAGAAAGCATACCTTACGGAATAATACGCTTCAGTGATTGTACACGAAGCCCGTTAATCCCGACAGTTCGAAAACTGCCGTTAAAACGAACATTTTTCCAGGGAAAATAACACTACCGATAACATCCCGCTTACATGAGGAAGATTTTTATATCTGCAACCTAAGACTAGCAATGGGCAAGATCGATCCGATTTTTGCAAAATCGATCTTTTTGGGTCGATTCATCGATTTTTTGAATCGATTTCTTTGTGCGCGATCTTCTACTGAATCGATCCTTTGGATGGCAAGATCGTTTTTTTTTCGCCTGAAAAATAAATGTGTGCAAAACGGATTGAAGAGAATAGTGATCTAAGAGCAAGCGCACCGGTGAGTTGCCATTTGAGTTGCTATTTTCACAACGCTGGCCGTTGCTATTTTGGATAGCAACCGATTTTCGCACCGGTCGTTGCTAATGGGGATTACCAATTCCACTATTTCTTTTTCACACCGGCAGTTGCCAATTTCTGAAGACCGTCACTAGCCAGCGTTGGCAAAATGTTTGTTTGTGATGTATTTCGCATATTTTTTGCGGATCTAGTAATAACCAACTTATCCGTCAGTCAATCGTTTCCGGAATGATCTACGTTCTTTCTACTTCACAAAATGCTCCCTCCATTTCACATAACTTTGTTTTAATTTTGTTTCCGTTCTCCCAAGTTATCGATAGCATAATTCTGTTGCAGATTTTTATACTTGTGCGCCATAAATTTTTTCATCCTTATATGTTTATTTAAAGTAATTCCTTAAAACTGGGCACGTCCCGCAAAGTTGGCTTAAATGACTATTCTACTGAAAGCTGGCATTAGTTGTATTCTGTATTTCATGCTGTCTCGGTTCCCACAGTTTGCTATTATTATTTGAAAATTTGCCGCCAAAAAGAACTTAAATATAGAACGCGTAAATTGTTTTCGATTATTTGATTGATTCTAGTGATGAAGAAAGTGATTTCGCAAAACAAATTTCCTTGTACGCGATTAAGAAAATGGTTTTTGGAAAGATTCGGGGCGACTCTCAGCCTAGTAAATACCCAAAAAAATCGCCATACGGAGGAAGGTGCCATCCAGCGTTTTAACAACGGTCTATACCGATGACCATTTCCAACGCCGCTTTCGAACGCATCTAAGGTTGTTTTTGAAACAGCGGTAAAGGAGATAAGTGGTTTTTTATACAACGATCGAACGAAACGGGAAAATAGTTGGTAATACTCCCGAGCAGATTTGCTTAAACCTTCCAGGTTTATTGAATAATATTGGCCAATCTTGGGAGGATTTGAACTTTCCGCATCGTTTAAGTTGCAGACCAAAATGCCAACCAAAATGGTCATCTCAATAAAAAACCTATACAAAATGTTTACCTGCCCGAAAAAACACCCTGTGCCAAATTTCAGCTCAATCGGAAATAAAATTGAGTAGTGGTTCACGCCGACACTTGCGTCCTACGACGTGTTTAACAAGCGAGGCAAAACACTTCGTCTTCCGAGGCCGACCAATTGAGTCCGCATTCAAAACACTCATCGTAATATTATTACGAACATTCACTATCGGGCACAAAAAAAACAACAGTTTGACATTTCATCAAATAGCAACGAATCGGCTCGTTGCTATCGCGTTGCCAAATTTAATAACTCGCTACTACCCGAGGTGGGGATTGCTATTTCCCAAACCAACATAGCAACTCCCGGTGCGGTTGCCGCGTTATGGTGGGAGTATCCAAACTAGCTTTAGAAACTTCAATTTGGCCACTAGTGGGCTTGCTCTAATAGAATAGTAATCTGCGGCCGAATTCCGAGAACACTTTTTTTTGAAGAGAAGAAAATTTCTTTATTGATAGTATACAATTTTTTTTCTTCTCTCCGAAGAAGTGTGTGCTCGGAACTCGGACACTGATCTGAAAAATGTGTCAATTTTTTACCGGGATGACCATAGTTGAAAAATGGACTAAAGTTCAGTAGACATGAAACCGAGAAAAACGCATTTCAAATGTTTGTGTTGGTTCAAACAATTGTCTACGTCCATGACAACTTTTTTCATGAGTATGTCACCACCCCCACAAGGTTCCAGAATATCCAGCTTTCCACGAACGGTAATGGCACGCTGCCCATTTTGACGTTTTCTGTAGGTCAGTGAAGCTGGATAACCTTGTCGTCGAGTTGAAAAAGAACAATCCGCAGCCAACTTGAGTCCCTCCAGTATTTTTAACGCAGTAACCATTTTTTGCATTTGTAAACGCGACATCAATAGACAAACCCGTATGAAATTTGGCTAATAAGCATGCGTTGTGAAATATATCAAGGATTAGGGGTGGGTGAAACGGCTCTTTTGCAAGAGCGGCTCTGAACTGACAGCGTTGCCAGGTCATTTTTTTTTTAAATCTGGAAAAGGCAAAATAAAAATCTGGAAAAAATCTGGCAGTCATTTCGTGGGGTGAAAGGTTAATTTTTCGGATAAAAGTCTTGGGGTACGCAAAATTTGTGGTGACAAAATTGCAAAATTTCGCGCCAAAATTTAAGTGATGACCTTTTTGCGGAACAGAGAAAATAAAATCTGGATAAAATCTGGATCATCCATGAAAAATCTGGATAATTGGACATCAAAGCTGTTTACCTGGATACATGTTCAAAAATCTGGATAATCCAGCTAAATCTGGATACCTGGCAACGCTGCTCATGGTTCACAATGATTCACGAGCGTTGACAGTTCGTGTTGTCTCGGTAAACTTCGGGTTCGCGCGAACCAAGCAGTTCTGCTGCGCCCAAAGAACCGTAGTTCTTTTTCGTGAGCCGTTCGTTCTTTCGCTCTTTTCTAAGAACCGGTTTATATGAACGGCTCGTGAGCCGTTCGCCCATCCCTAGCGAAGATGAAAAGAACGACGAGACAAATTTGCACTTCGAACTGAATATAGATTACCGACCACAAGACCGCCTCGAAAGTTTAACATATATGTATTGTATACAATCATTACTAACTGATTGGTGTATATTGGGGTGGCAATGGACTTTGACAGTTTTATTTAGAAGTAGTGTTCAATGTTTAGCCCTCACGAACAGTTAGCAAAATTTCGATTTTTCGGATAACACCCGACCTCGACGTTTTATACATTTCTAATAACCCGTTCACATGATGTAATATTGCTCAACTTGATTTCAAATCCCATACTCCAAACTTTTCGTGAAAACTAGATGTATGTATGTTCGAGATACGCGATATCACGTGATATCTGCTATAGTGTGATAAAGGCATAAGACATTTGGCTCAAAAAAAAACTATTACAAACTGTGCTTTTCTTCAGAAGTCGAGAAAGTGAAATTTAGACCAAATACTCCTGAATTCCGATTGAGCTGAAATTTTGCATTGCATTGGATATTGAATTTACCATTTTGGATATTAGCCAACATTATTTCACATTTGCTACCTCAACCTATTTTTCAACTCGTTAACTCAAATATTGCAAAAGTTGAATTAAATGTTCGTGTATATGCCGTGCTGCATTCTGTTCAGCATGGTGTCGCGCTCGCCATTTTTGTTTATTTGAGTTTGTGCTGCGGATGTTCCGATTTTTTTATGAATTGGGTTGTTCAGCTATATCAGTTTTTTCTATCATCTGAAAGATCTGAATTTTCTAAGTAAAACGTGATTTAAAAAAAATTCTATCATTATCCTTCGCTTTTTAAATCACGATTTGAATTAGCTAAACAACCCAATTATACAGGTTTGGATTGCTCTTAGTGCATCCTAAACAATAGACCATTTCACGAACTGACAGGTGTCACGGATCCTGCTGATGTTGATGATGCTTTCACGTGCATTATGTCAGCGGTTCCAAACTTTCTGTCAAAATTTTGTTCATGAATCAAGTTCACAAACGTCTCGTGAAATGGTCTATGGGATGAGCGACAGCGAAAACTTTTAGTAGAAAAAAACCGCCAAAGAGTACACGCGGTAAAAGAAGATGGCAATGAACTAAAAAAGCCGTATCGTTAGTAGATGTTGTGAACGAAAACTCGTTGAACATGATTGATAAACCAGAAAACGCAAACAAAACAAAATCTCCATAAATATAGCCAAAAAAGGTCGTAAAAAGCTTATACCAAAAAAATCGATTTTTGGCTAAATCGATTTTTCAGGCCCGATTTTTTTATGAATCGATTTTCATAATTCTGATTAATCGATGCAGGAGAATCGATTTTTTTTCGAATATCGCCCATTGCTACCTAAGACGGCTGATGCATTAAATACGATATGTATGCATGACAGTCAGAGTTGCCAATAAAATTTTCAATTTAACTGGAAAAAGGCTGAAGAAAAAACTGGATTCCAAATAAATTTGTAAAAAAGCAATAAAATGATTTTGAGAGAGCTTTTTTGTTATGGAGACTAAATCCAGTGTCAGTTTCGAATACAGCAACTAACGAAATAATTCTTCGCACAAAATTACTCATTTTAATCAGAACTGTTTTGTTTCGGGCTTACTTTTTTTTAAATTATGGACTGGAAAATTTCCTCTAACAGCAGCAAAATTTAAAATTACGCAATCATTCTACCTCAAAATTAAGAAAATAGAGCTTTTTCATTTAATTTATCTTCAACAAAAGTATTGACGCAGCATTTTCTTCCGTTACATCAGTGAAGTTTAAATTTCAATTATTTCTGACTTCGCTATCTTTTGGTATCTAATTCTTCTAACAATTTTTTAACTGCTACGCCACAGAAAATAAATAGAAGATTTTTTCCACGGTGTGATAAATTTGTTTGGTTTTATCTCAACCATGTCATGCAGTCTTTAATTAGATCGTGTTTGGTGCGAGAAGATAGAATACTGAAAAAGCTGTTAGAAATTGTCAAAATAATTTATCAATCTACAAAACTTACGTTTTAAAAATACTTCCGGAAACCAATCGGAGCTTGAGTGAATAAAAAACTGGATAAAACTGGCAAATATCTGGAAAAACTGGAAGATTTTGGGAATAAACTGTTTGACTGGATCACTTGAAAAAAACCTGGAGGAATCCAGTTTAAACTGGAACATTGGCAACCCTGATGACAGTAGCTTGAATCTAAGACAAGACGCGACAGCTGGCTTCTTATTTTTCTTTTCGTAGCGGCCGTCATCCCCGTCGAAATTTTTTTGAACGTTCCATACCGTTGATGCCAGAGTGATTATTTTTAACAACTTCTGCAGGTCAATGAAAATAAAACAAATTAAAATTGCAATATATAGGCGAATAATACTCAATTCTTATTTATTATTTTATGTTCAATAAAGCATACTTCTACTATCAAATTTTTTCTTCCTATGTTTCTTGGTACCCAAATTTTTTCTTTCTAAGTTTCTTGGACTTCAACCGAAATAGTAATAAACGATTAATCAATGCATTTTTAAAGTTATAACAGTGAAATACATTACTCGGTAATATCATGTGCCTTGCATACTTTTGCATCATTATTTATGAACAATTTTAATAGCTAAATTATGACTCTCCAGCATCACTGCTTTACAGTGAGAAGTAACCTCGTTGTATTCTCTACGTGACGATTGCGTTATCGAATTCAGCCAATCAGCAGCCGGTTCAAATTGGTTGAATGTAACGGTGACCAGCTGTCACGTCTTGTCTTAGTCTGCAACAGAGGGGATTCCAGGGGGGATCTATCTGTCAAACATCGTGTAACCAACATATTCGGCAACATGGTGTTTGTTTTGGTTTTTGTTCTATTTGGTTATGAAATTGATCGATCTGGGGGATTCACTGCTGTCAAATTTCATATATGTGTGCGTTATCGCAGATCAACTCTGGTCCATGACGTTTGTTGGTCCATGACGTTTGTAACTATGAACAATAATGGGGGAAAAATCACTACATAACACATTCATGAAAGTTTTTCGCGGTTTTACGAGTTTTGATTTAAAAACGTTCCGGT
The DNA here is from genome assembly GCF_029784165.1 of Wyeomyia smithii. NCBI lineage: Eukaryota > Metazoa > Arthropoda > Insecta > Diptera > Culicidae > Wyeomyia > Wyeomyia smithii. The sequence goes on from NC_073695.1 coordinate 9,196,953, forward strand.
TTTATAATTTTTCACATCGATCAATTTAGTTAACAAAAAGAACGAAAACCAAAACAAACGCCATGTTGCCGAATATGTTGGTTACACGATGTTTGACAAATAGATCCCCCCTGGTCTGCAACAAATTGCACATGTGAATTCATAATGCAATTGAGGCTTAGTTAATCCTGTTTTGAGAATGTTCAAACAAGTAAACTTCGTAAACTGCAACTCGGTACGTTTGCAACGATCATAGACACGCTAATATTTTTCCTTAGAAATAAAGTCTTACATGTCGGCAGTTGTTGAATATATTAACGTACGAAACCCGGAACATTTTATAGTAGATTTGATCAATAAAATTGTATTACTCTTCATGTGTTTATGTTAATACTCATTGAAGAGTACTCACGGAAACAACGCAGTCAAAGTAAGGAGATTGAGCCAAGTAATCTACGAGATACACAAGGTCGTGTTTGAATGAATCTGCTGTTGAGAAGGTTTGTAATTTGCAAATATTTTTCAGAACTATGTCGCAAGATTCATAAATGCGAAACGAGAATAATTGAAAACCACCACTTTAAAAAACTGTCCTAAACTTCCTTCAACAAACTGTTTGAAAGAACAGTGGTTGCTTTCCAAGATAGTTTCGATGTTCTAAGGTGCCTAACCTAAGACTGCTAACCTAAGACGTGATCATTCCGCTAGTTTACGCCACGCAAATGGAACTAAGTGAGGGGGATTTAACAAATTTATTCATTCATAAGTCGACACCTTAAATTTCTAAAAAAAAAAACAATTTAATTTTTAAAAACATGCTTAGATATATGAAAAAAGGAGTACGCTAGCGACATCTATCTAAACATATAAAAATGCAGCTCTGTCTGTCTGTCTGTCTGATACATATAGGCTTGGAAACTACTGAACCGATCGGCGTGAAATTTTGTGTGTAGGGGTTTAAAGGGCCGAGAAAGGTGACTAAGATAGTTCGAAACCCCTCCCTCTTGTGGAAGGGAGAGGTCCCATACAAATGAAACACAAATTTCGCACAGCTCGAGAACCAATCAACCAAATTTGGCATGTGAATGTTTTAAGAGGTAACAAATATGTCCATGATGGTTCGACACCCCTCCTTCTACTGGAAGGGAGGGGTTTTACACAAATGAAACAAAAAATTTTGCACATCTTGAAAAATAATCAAGTAAATAGAACCAAATTTGATATGTTGAGGTTTTTGAGGGCAAGAAGAGTTTTCATGGTGGTTCGACACCCCTTCCACTTCTCAATGGGAGCGCTCTTATACGACAATACAATACAATATCGCACGCTAGGCCTGGGAGGCTAATGTGGTCTCGATCAACTAGATTAGTTGAGAGAATTCGTTATCGATATTGTTTTTTCGGCACATTTGGCATGTTGTAGGATAAGTACAACGATACACCGTGCCCCAGTGCTGAGTCGAGAAAATTTCAAGCTCGAAAAGATCCTCCACCTGATCGGAAATCGAACCCAACATCACAACCGTGTGGGAGAGCTCATTCAGCTTTGACAGACCCAGGGCGCGTGCTTCCGGGTGGCGGATGGGAGCTAAGGTAGATCATGAGAGGCAGATACCTACGTTGTAGCTCTTCCTACTCTGATCTCGGCAGTCTCTTATGTGGGAAGGATTCATGACTGGTCTTCTTCTTTCTTTGTTGGCTAACGGACCGTTCACCGGTCTAGGCCCGAACGAATTAGAGATGTCCAACTTCTTCTGTCTTGGGTAGCCGTTCTCCAGTCTCCTCGTACACCAGCAGATCTTACATCTAGTTCTCGAGCAAGCAAGCCAGCCCGCGCCGGTTCATTGAGAGATCGGACGTTCCAAGTACCCAATTTCCAATCGTTTACCTTAAACTTTTTCCGTGTTCGTAGCCTAGGTCTGTGCCGATTGATCCGTTACGTAATTCTAAATTCGTTGTTCGTGGTTGAAGAAAGGTTTCGGTATGCTACCTGACCAGGGTCACGATACCTACATCCTGCTGATGGGGCTGCCGGGATACAGCATTCCATAATTCAGCCGCCCGCTCCGGGTCACCCAGTCAACCACAAATCGTATATCAATGTATGAAAATTATCGCAAATATATCTCAACGAAGTCGAAATCGTAGAACGCGCTTTTTATCATGCGCAGAAATTCATCTTTAATTGTATATCATGGTGGAGTCTTTGCGATTTACGATTGTAGGCTTAGAGTTGTAAGACAGTGTGAAACAAATCACTTTCTATCGGATATAATCGTATATAAATACGTATATCAATGAATTGCATACCATTATTCCTCAGTACGTATATCGCCTCCAAAATAGTACGTATATGCTGTTTTTGTGCATCAAATGTGAGTTTTTATGATATATATGAGTGCGGATATTGGAACTTAAACATTATTATACGTATGAAAATGTTGACTGGGCAGACGCTGTTGTATGCCGCCCCTAATATGGGGATGCATCCGCGTACGACCCCCTTCCCAGTCACCATACGACTATATTTTCCACCGGAGATTGGTTACCCGATCTCCGCTAAGGTTACTCGAATTCCGGTCGGCACCACGTGGAGGCTGGGATAAGAGTTGCTGGACAGAGGTGAATGGCCACATTGGGGTCTCAAGTTACACGTGTCCAGCCATTTGCTAACCACATGACGGGTCAGCTAGTTATTATATAAACAAAAACATCTATCCAGAGGATTATTAAAATCAAAGGATGATCTATGACGTCTGTCTGTTGGGTTATTTTTTGGATTTTTAGAGGCCAACATTCAAACGCTTTGGGCCACCCTATTTTAGGTCCGATTGAGCTGAAATTTTGCAAAATGTGTTTTTTCAGGCATATTTCGTATAGGGTTTCTTAAAATGACCATTTTGGTTGGCACCCTAATGAACAGTACGAGAAGTGCGTCAGTGGAAAACAGCATAAAAAGGATTTCAACCAAAATGATGATCGTTGAGTTAACGAACCTTTCAAGAGTTCAAGATGATGAAGAGGTACAAGCTGGATGCGTTGTGTTGACGGTAGATCTACAGAAGATATTAGTTTGAAAATAATTGGGAAAATGACAGCATTCTCTGAGTTATTTTTTACCTAGTTTCTCCAGAATCCTCAGTGGCGGAAGGAAATATATTTATTTCACTTCGTCTTTAGTTCAAGCTGTACAGACTGACCTTAACTAGTTATTATATCGTATACTAATTTCAAAACGTTGTCTAGTTATATTCAGTGGTGGGCACCATTCCGCTAATTCGCTAATTAGCGACGCTAAAATTCAGTTAGCGATTTAGCGATTTCGCTAATTTTTGACCTGGTTAGCGAAACTGTTAGCGTCGCTAAAATTTTGGCCTTCGAAACGCTAATCGCTAATTCGCTAAATTTTGTGGAGAAGCGACAATAGAAATATTTAGAAAAACTGTGAATTGCTGATGGCTCTTGTCAGTTTTTTTTACCCTAGAATGGAGTTCCAGTTATCTTACAAGCCACAGGAGCATTTTGAAAAACAAGCACAAGGTCTAGATTGAATTTTTGGCACACCAAGAACTTTGATGAATTGCAATGCGCTTGAAATTATGACAACTTTGGTTCTATTTTTTCGATTCAGATAATAATTGAATTTTCATGAAAACATTCCTAAGAGTATCTATTTTCAATGCAAGCTAAATAACTTTCGTTATTCTTGTTTTTACAAAATCAAATATGAATACCGTTTCGTGAACCTCTTACTGTAAATAGCTTTAAAAAGTAATTGTTTTCGTTTATTTAACCAAAACAGATCAAAGTGGTCCAAATGTTACAAAACATGAGCAATAAATATAGCGATATGACTATTTACATATTAATAAGTTAGCGATTAGCGAAAGTTCCGCTAATGTGGGTTTAGCGTTTAGCGATTATCGAGCTAAATTTTCCGGTTAGCGACTTAGCGATTAGCGTCGCTAAATTTTCGGTTAGCGGTGCCCACCACTGGTTATATTAAAGTCAAAACCATCACTATTACTTAGTAAATTGAAACATTTCTTCAGCGGGCGGTTTTGTCCGAATACTGTTCGATGTCTAGTTGTCCAGGACAGTGAACGTGGGCGTGATCGATGCGCTGGCACGTAGATGTTTACCTGCTGTAGTAGGTCAGGGCAATCAATACGATTGCTCAGTATATCGAAAGCGAACATGCGTTGTAAGAATGTGCGTCTCTGGTGCAAGGGTTCCAGTCTAATTAGTCGGCATCGCTGATCATACGGTGGTAATCTTCGAGGCTCAACCCAAGGTAATCGTCGTAGAGCGAAGCGAAGAAAACATTGTATCCTTTCCATGCGAACCGATTTGTCTTGTAAGTAGGAGCGGAGCCACAATATGAGCCAGCTAGGAAACCTAACTTTTCTAGCTTTCTTAGTGCTAGATCTTGGGGCACCTTATCAAAAGCTTTGGCTAAATCTACGTAGACGCTGTCCACTTGGCAGTGTTTTTCTAAATAAGTGTTGAGCATGCTAGCGTAAACCATGAGGTTCGTAGTAGTAGAGCGGTTTTTAACAAAACCGTGTTGATATTGCGATATTATAGGTTTAGCTGCTGCGTACATTCTATCGTGAATCAGCAGTTCGACTGTTTTTGTAAGACAACAGAGAATCGAGATTGGTCGGTAGTTTTTAACCTCGTGTGCGTTGCCGGCGTCACGGTAGACAATTTCCACGCGCTACCTTCTAGTAAAGACAAATTGAAAATGCGGCATATCGGTAACGCGAGTGCCTCTGAGCATCGCTGAATGAAGACAGGAGGTAGTTTGTCCGGACCGGGGCCATTCGACGGGTTGACATATTTCAGCGCGGTGGTAACCTCGGCAGTAGTGAATGTCGGACGTGGCAGGTGTGCATCGTACGACGGCAAGGAATTCAAAAACTCGGGGGAAACAGGTGTAGGGATGGGGTTGTACACTGATTTGAAGAAGGTAGCAAAAAGATCGACCGAAGCACCAGTGTCGTTGCTGGTTGTGCCCTCGTAAGTCATCACTGTCGGGATCGACTGTGTATCTTTCCTGTTTTTGAAGTGGCGCCAGATAGAGGATGGATTTGCCTTAGCCTCGCTTTCGATTCGAAAAATATAATCCCGATAAGCAGAATGTAGGCACTAATCATAATCTGTCTCTAGCATGCGAAGGGTGATTCCGTTTTCTGCGGTACGATGGCGCATGAGCCGGCGACGTGCTTTACGTAGAACGTTACGTTTGTGCCTGAGTGTTGTAGCATGAAAGTCTAATTCGGGACCTCTATGGTTTGGTATCCGATAGAAACTTTTTTCATTGGAATTTCAGGGTTGCGTTCATCTACGTCGCATTTTTTGGGGCCGAACGCTAAAAATTATCGGTGAATTTATAGTTATATTTCAGGGAAAACAGGGAATTTCATTTTCAAAACTTTTCCGTTATCGGTTCACTGATAAACTCTAGATCATTCTTTGCCTGGACAACTGCTCGGCTCGAAATAGAAACTGGAATCTTTTTTAACGTAGGACTACGTCAAATACCGTACTATATCGAGATACATTCTGCGGAAACTAAAACCAAGGTGTAACGTTGGAATGAAAGATTTCAAACGGTAATACTGATGTAACCACATGATGGATTACAATAATCAATATGTCGTTGGATTGATAAAATGATGGACAATTATGTGATTCCTCAGTTATCGATATCATTTCATTAAACAGTACCAATCACATGCGAGCACGCCTGACACTTACTTCATGAGTAGACACCAACTGCCTGATGTGATATCGTGTATAGCAGTGTCAAAAAAATTGATAGAATCTCCCCGTCCCAATAGGTCAACTAATGTTTGCTCCCATGAGCCTAGGCTATTTTGAAGTCTTGAAGGTGAAGCTTTCTCGGAAAGTTCGTAACCACCTCCACTATCAGACAGTATTACGTTCTGCTGTTTTAGAATGTTATTAAAACTGATGCCTTGTAGGAAAACCTGCTGGCACAGGCAACAGTACTGCACCGAGCAATGTATGAATAGAGCGCTGGTCATTCGTCGTCTATCAGTGCAGTAGAACTCGATATTCATTTGTGTGCAGCCAAGCCAAGTGAAGACTACATTGCCGCTGTCGACGCACAGTGGGGCGTGTTGGGTTAACGCGTAGGTATCGTTTTGCGATCTGGAACACAATCGAATTGCTGTTTGAGTTGTCTTCTTCTTATTGTTTCGTATAGTAGCAAATATCTGAATTCAATATGATTATTCGGGTGCCGCAAAATACGCTGCGCCACCAGGGACAACAAAATTCTGTACGTGTCGGTAGAGGCAGATAGCTGGGTATATAAATTAGGGTTCATTGTACAGATAAAATGCGTTGTTTATTTTTGAACTCTGCACTGTGTTTTTTCTCATGTCCATTTTAAATTTCCTGTGAATATACATTTTTGTTTAAAAACTGTAATTCTTTATCGTTATTTTTTCCATGAACTTGTAACTGCAGGAAAAATTTTGTTATGTGACATCTTTGCCATTGTTCACAAGACAAAAAATATTGTTTAATTTCTACTAAATCGTACTCAATTTGGGTCTGTATAATAGGGTAGGGAAAAGTGATCGATTTTCCAGAACCAAGTTTTTTTGGTTCCTTTTGGGGTCCCAAAAAACCCCAAACTTACCTGAAGTCGATTGGTTTTGTCTCCGCTTGGCGCATTGCATTTCAAATTTGTATGAAAATTTATATGGGAAAACCTACTTTTTTTGCATTTACCTTTCTAGGGAGCTTAATAATGCTCTAATAATGCACTACTTTATGTTAAGTATAGTATTTTAGAAGCCTAACAACTTTTTTTTTTTGCCAACATTACCAATGTACCGGCGTCATCAGTAGAATTCCCATCAGAAGTAGCTTGTCGTTACGAGTTTGTACACTCAGCTGGATCAAGCAAACAAATTAAGGTCAATATTCTAAGCGTAGAAAGAATGTATAACGTGTTTCAGAGGTTACGTTTGATGGAAATCTGACTGACGCCGGTACACTGGCAGTGTTGGCAGAAAAAATGATTTGCATTTTAAATTTGGACATACTTAACTTTGAACAGCTCTAGTATTTTTTTTTTTTTTTTTTTTTGGGACACCCCAGCTCTTTAGTGTCTTCGGCCAAGTTGTTAGGCATCAAAAAACCTTCCATTTGAAGTAATAAAATTTATGGTTTAAGCCATTTTGAGCTCTTTAGAATGGAAAATGCATAAAAGTTGGTTTTTCCATACAAATCTTCAAATATAAATTTGAAATGCAATGCGCCAAGCGGAGACAAAACCAATCGACTTCCGATAAATTTAGGATTGTTCAGGGCCCCAAATAGAACAAAAAAACTTAGTTCTGGCTTTCTGCTATCAAGTTTCGCTTTCTCCATATCAGTGATACCAAATGTGCAGATTTGTCTGCAAAACGCAGATTTTTGGAGTCCGTGTGCAGATATTTATCGATTTGCAGATATTTGCAGTTTTTCCACGGTTTCTGCAGATTTTTGTAAGAGTCTCCTTATATTTGCGCAGATTTTCTCAAAATGTGTGCAGATTTTTACAGACTTTTGCCTGCGCGAGCGAAATTTTTTCGTATCACGGATAGATTTTTTTCAGATTTCGAGCACATTTTTCCGGTTTTTCGAGCAGTTGCAGACATTTTTCAAAAACATCTGGCATCTCTGTATAGAAGCTTGCTTTTTCGCGTATTGAAGAAAATTGACTGTATTACAATGAATGGTATTCGATAATATTAAGGAGAATTTTTTTCTACAATAGAGTGCTGCAAATAAATAATCAAAATACAAACCCCGTTCGATTTTGCCACACACGACACGGCAGAATTTTCCTGTTGCCAAGATTGAACCATGCCAAAAATGAACGGTTCTCTTTTCATGACTTTTTTTCATAGATATTTCCACCAATGAACTAGTTTTAGTTCCAAGTCGTTTGAGGTGTCGCTTCATGAATTCGACCTAGATACTTGATATTACTACCCGTGTAATAAGAGGCTTAGTACTGCTTAGATCATGATCATTATATTACCGTACATGTTCCGGACATATTCCAGGAACCGTTTCACCGATTCCGGTCATCCGCTTCGGCAACATAAAAAACCAAAATACCCTTCTTTTGGAGGATGTTGAGCTTAAATTTGTTGAAATAGTCAAGAAAACTAAGAAATATGATAACACATAATCGCTGTGAGAGAACTTTCTAATATTTCTCTTCTCGCCTCCTTCTCACTCCAGCCTGGTGATCAAACATGGCCCCGAAAATCAAAGCCGGACCGGTGGTGGACATCCTCGGGGACGAGATGACCCGTATCATCTGGGACTCGATCAAGGAGAAACTGATTCTACCCTTCCTGGACATCGAGCTGCACACGTACGATCTGGGCATCGAGAACCGTGACAAGACGAACGACCAGGTGACGGTCGACTGTGCCGAAGCGGTCAAGAAATACAACGTTGGTATTAAGTGCGCTACTATTACGCCGGACGAGGCTCGCGTGAAGGAGTTCAACCTGAAGCAGATGTGGCGTTCACCAAATGGAACTATTCGTAACATTCTCGGAGGTACCGTGTTCCGTGAGGCCATTATTTGCAAGAACGTACCCCGGCTAGTGCCCGGGTGGGAGAAACCGATCGTCATCGGTCGTCACGCTCATGGTGATCAGTACAAAGCAACGGATTTTGTTGTCCCCGGTGCCGGTGTTCTGGAAATTAAGTTTACCCCTGCCGCGGGCGGTGAACCGATAAGCTACGTTGTGCACCAGTACAAGGGACCAGGAGTTGCCATGGCCATGTACAATCTGGATGACTCAATCGTCGACTTTGCTCATTCCTCGTTCAAAGTCGCGCTTGACCGAAAATTCCCTCTTTATTTGAGCACAAAGAACACTATTCTGAAGAAGTACGACGGTCGTTTTAAGGACATTTTCCAGGAAATCTACGATAAGGATTATAAGAAGCAGTTTGAAGCTGCCGGAATCTGGTACGAGCATCGTTTGATTGATGATATGGTTGCCTACTGCATGAAGGCGGAAGGTGGATTCGTATGGGCCTGCAAGAATTACGACGGTGATGTACAGTCCGACACGGTCGCCCAAGGTTTCGGATCGCTTGGTTTGATGACTTCGGTGCTGGTCTGCCCGGATGGCAAAACGGTGGAAGCTGAAGCTGCCCATGGAACCGTTACCCGTCACTATCGCTTCTACCAGCAGGGCAAGGAAACCTCGACCAATCCAATAGCGTCTATTTTCGCCTGGACTCGTGGTCTGCTGCATCGTGCCAAGTTGGACAACAACGCCGATCTGAAGAAGTTTGCTGAAACGTTGGAAAAGGTTTGCATTGACACGATCGAATCGGGCTTTATGACCAAAGATTTGGCCATCTGTATCAAGGGTATGGCCAACGTAACCCGGGCGGACTACCTGGAGACTTTCGAATTTATGAACAAATTAGGCGATAATCTCAAGGCTGCGCTAGCTTAGGTTACGTCCGTTGGTGGAAGTAGGGCATTTAATTGTACAACTATCTAACAATTTAGTATTTCCGTTATTGTGGCCGAAAGCTGTATTTTTTCTGGAAGGAAATAAAAATCTTTTGGGAGTTTTCTTGGCGAGATTGCTAAAATATTTTGTTTAAAATAATAGCTAACGCGTAGTAGGCTTCGAAAATCCTGGTTTGTCAAAAATGTCTTCTATAAAACCAACATCTGCTACTGCAAAAGTTGCACCCGCTTCTGGTGAAGCGGCTCCAGCTTCTGCAGCAGCCAAAGCTCAACTCGAAGAATCGACAGATTACACTTTGGACACAGAATTTTTCTATTACTGGTAAGTGTGTCGTAGCAATAGACGCAGAACTAATACCCTCTTCAAACTTTCAGTGCCGTATTGCAAGAGTCTATTCCAGCCTTACGGAATCCAGGACATCAAGAACTGGCGAATAAATGGCTCACAAAACTGTCGGAACCTTCGCTGAACATGAAAACTCTAAGAGAGAAACGTAATCGCTTCCTAATGATGTTGTGTATTTGTTTGTGTAGTGCGACTCTTCAATTGCCTTTCTTGGCGATTCCCGCCGGGAAGCTTCCCGAGTTGACCTCCATCAAAAAGCCCAAATTCGACCCACCAGCATGGCAAGTCAGCACAACCGAGTGGAAGGAACATCTAGCTATGTTAGCTGAGCTAGCGAAGAAACTAAAACTGGCCCCAATTCGCAAGTGCCAAACTCACGCCAAGCAGTGCACGGGTGGAAAGGACGCACGTGGAACTGTAAGCAATATTTTTGTTACCAGCGTGTGATTTATGTCTAATTTCTACTTTTTGTCATCAGTTTCTCGATCGTCAGTTCGAATTTTTCTTGCATCTCGCTCGGACTTACATGCAATCGATGACGGTCTATCCGGCTAATCGAATGGCCTGCCGATGGGTGGAAGCGCTCAGCCAGATCGATCGTAATTGCTGTATTCGTGCCAAAGGCATTCGCAATGACTACGCTCTAGTGCTTACGGGTTACCTGCTGCAGCATCAAGTTAAGGGTCCCTTCAGAGTACTACCTAGCCATCCGCTCGAGCCACTTGTAGACGCCGCTAGGAAAGTGGCCGCTAACAAGCCGGTAAATCGAATCGACGAAATAGCGTTCAATGAAAAGGGAGATTTCCTGAGTAACTTTCCGCTGCCGGAGGAAGGCGCTTTTGCGTTTATTTCGCTCAGTTCGGATATGATGCAGAAGATGGGAAGTTTGACTACATCCTGAACATGGGGCTGCGACTAATGAGCATTCAAAAATTTTGATGATTTATCTTACTCAAATGAAGTTTCAATATATTTAATTTACTTTTTGTTTGTACGTCTAAATTTAAATATCGACTAACACAGAATAATGACAATTTTTTTCTGGTTTTATCTTGTGTATATTTTTTACGAATGCTCCATTACTCAGAAAGATTTTTTAATTTAGCATCAGGGATTGGGAATTGCTATACAATCGATTCAAACATTTTTTTGAGATTTTTGCCATTTTTATTATTGACAGATTTGGAGAGGTTACTCATCTAACCTTGTACTTACGCGTGATGATAAATTAAAACATGATAGAGTTTATGCTGAACAAAATTAAAAGGTAAGGCATACCTTGCCAGAATTGAATTTTGTCAAAACTACAAAATATATTCTCGTATATGCTTAATATGCGTTCTATTAAAAGTTATCCAACCAGGATCCGATTACTCTGCAACCTTATTGCCACCACTGGCGGCTTTGGAAGCTGCCTGCAACTGTTTAACCTTTTCTTCGGCTTTCGTTAGCATCAGCTTGAAGTAACCGTTGATGCACTTTCGCACGTGGGCCAGGAAGGAATTTTCGACGAAAAGTCTAATGTGTCCATTCTTAACATCCCCGTTGACATGGAACTCGATAGCATCCTGCGTTTTAAACATATCCACCTGAGCCGTGAAGGCCATCACCTTATTCAACTCCCAGCGTGCCTTACTGATGGCTATTTCGTTGTTCAATTCCGCCTCGTTGGCGAACTGAAGCCGAGGACGTTTGAAAATGACCTGCCGTTCACATTTCAGCTGGATTGTACGAATGTCTTTTCTATTGATGCTCGGAGGAACACTTGGTGAAGGATCCGCGTTCGGTAGACGGGTTACTTGGCAGAGGTAGATTTTCTCCAGGATGTCTTCGATAAAGTCGAGCATACAATCGGCCCACATGTCCTTGATCTGTTGCTCGGTAATGATCATACTCTTATCGGTTAACTCGGTTAGTAGGATCTGACGCACCGTAAATAGTTCATGTCCAATAGGCAGCATTCGACAGATTTTCCACTGTGGAATCGGTTGAAGTCTCGAGTGTACAACTCCGTTATTCGCAGGATCGACAGAATAGTTGTGTGACTTGCGGTAACGTTTTACATTAGTAAAAAGCTTCTCGAGGAGTTTGTTCAAGGGTTCATTCTGTGCTTCACTGCAAACCTCATAAGCTTTCGCGAAGCTGAGTTTGAACTGTTCAAAATGAGCCACCGAATTACAAACGCCGCCAATGTTAAGATTCAACTCGAACGGATCCTGAATCGACAGCATCGTGCCAAAGTTGAACGGCGGATAGTCTTGATGCTCGACAGCTCGATAGTATGGCTGCAATTCCCGCACCTTGGACTGCTTCATTTCTTCTACCGAGCAAAGCCGTCCCACGTAAGGGGAAATCAAGTTTGTACCGAAGTCAAAATTAGCGTAATATTTAAAAAAGTTCACCAGCAACATGCGAACCGATTCTTTGTTAAGCGATACGAAATTGATATCCCGGGGGTATCCTAAATTCCACGGACCGTAGTTGATGCGTGGGATACCCATTTGAAGGTCCTGCACCGAAGGAAGCAGTGGCAGCTTTTTCGTCTGCAGATAAAATATGAGCATCATCACGATACAGTAACTGTTCATCTGTCGGTGGTTCGTCAAGAGGTACGCACATTTTGACCAAAACTTGATGATTACTGCCAACTCATGAATACGATAATCGAATCTGGAAAATGGAAAACAACCAAACGAAATTTTGAACTGATCAGTTATTTAAACAACTCACCTCGTAACGGCATAAATGAACTTGCTATTGTAACACCCGCGAGCATTACTAAAGTTAATATCGCAGGTCAAATTAGTGGGTATGTGAACGGCCCGCAGAAGTGGCACCTTAGCTCCCAATATCTTCACCATACCCACAAAGTTATCATCCCGCAGCATGCGGCTGCAAACTACGTGAATTAGCTTGATCTGATCTTGTTTACTCTCCTTATTCTTATAATAGTGCACGTAGAAATCCAGGTCTGAGTCTCGGAAAGCCAACCCCGACTTGATGGAACCAAAATCATATATCATGAACCCGTTATCAGGAAAGCGCAAAACATTGGCCAGATCAGCCTTCACGCAGCCTACCGCCCTGTCAATTTCGTCCTGCGATGGCTGAAGGGTGTGAATCAATGCCCTCATGGTATGATGTTCGTCTGCCTTATCTAGCCTATGCAGCGTCTGGAGAATCGGTTCCACTAGATACTGTAGATTTTTAGCGTCTTGTTCTTCCTCGCTTGGACCTTCGCGTTTAGATTTCGATTGACGTTTCGCCGATAGCTTCCGTTTCCGACCTTTTCCCTGCTGCTGAGCAGGCTTCGGCTGGGCACCGTCCTTCGGTGCCGGTTGCTGCGCTGGAGCAGCTGCGGTTGAAGGTCCTGGTTTTTGCTCATCGGCCATCGCTGCTTTCGGAAACAGTCACACGCTGTTCGGAGGATGTAAGCGGCACAGTTTAGCGACTTACCGGCTATTCGTTTCGCTTATCAAGTGCACTATAATGTTAAACAGGACGGCAATGCTTTTTTTTTTTGTTGCGGAAATACAAAGCACCACTTGTTTCAAACCTTTTGGCTACCGATTCTTTTTAGATGAACATCAAAAAGATGATGAAAAAAGGACGCTGCACAAGCACCACAAGCACAAAAGGCTGCGAGTTTTTCTTTGACAGTTCAGACGTATTACTCATTTCCTTCGAATGGTGTTGGCAACACTTACTTACACTGATGGAAAAACACGTTGGACTCCACCAGCGTTGCCAGGTATCGAGATTTAGCTGGATTATCCAGATTTTTGTACATGTATCCAGGTAGACAGCTTTGATGTCCAATTATCCAGATTTTTCATGGATGATCCAGATTTTATTTTCTCTGTTTCGCAAAAAGGTCATCACTTCAATTTTGGCGCGAAATTTTGCAATTTTGTCACCTCAAATTTTGCGTACCTCAAGACTTTTATCCGAAAAATTAACCTTTCACCCCACGAAATGACCGGAAGATTTTTTCCAGATTTTTATTTTGCCTTTTCCAGATTTTTAAAAAAATGACCTGGCAACGCTGGACTCCACAGAAAAATTAAATGTTAACTTCTCACAACGATTTTAAAATATCATAATAAGGGTTTATCAGAAAAAAGTTTCTAAATTCAACAGTTATTTTATTAATTTATAAAAAGTCAATTTGGCTGACAACTTTGATCCAGAGATATGATTTTATTTTTTTTTTCTTCATATATAGTTTATTTGACACGGCACAAATACAATTCAATGTTTAAAACGGCGCCAATTATATCTGGTAGCTTACTTTCTAAAGTATCTTAATAACTAAAAACAAATTTTTTATCCTCGCTGCCGACTACGAGCTGAAACTAAATCTAACTTGAAGCTAGAATATTTTGCATTAAAAGCACAGGTTTGCTGTTTGATGGTTTTCATTGCCATAGGTAAGCAGCATATTAAATTTGTTCCGCTGCTGGGCCAAGATATTACGGACTGGCATATTGGGTAGTTTCCATCGGGCCTTGAGAGTATTGTGCGGTCTGTTTGCTGTTTCCGGATCCGGGATCTTAACGTGTTCTTGTCGTTTGGCTGGATGTAGGCGGAAGGGGATAGGACTAAGCCGGCTGCCTACCTTCGGCCTGCAGGGAAGCTATTAATCTAGACCTGGCGTCACGGTGTACAGGGCATGACCAAACAACGTGCTCTATGTCGTGATAACCTTCACCACAGGCACAGATACCACTCTCCCCGAGCCCAACACGACGGAGATGCGCGTCAAATCTATAGTGATTGGACATAAGCCGGGACATCACGCAAATGAAATCCCGACCTACATTCAACCCCTTGAACCACGGGTTCGTCGATACCTTGGAGATTATGGAATGTAACCACCTTCCCAGTTCCCCCTTGGTACAAGAATTTTGCCAACTGATGATCGTATTCTGACGTACAAATGCGAAAAATTCATTAAAGGCAATTGGTCTTTCATAAATATCACCGTTTGTTGCGCCCACCTTAGCCAAAGAGTCCACTTTCTCATTACCCGGTATCGAGCAGTGAGAAGGGACCCACGCTAAGGTAATCTGAGTAGATTTTTCGGATAAAGCACTCAGATGTTCCCGTATTTTCCCCAGGAAATACGGAGAGTGCTTAACATCTTTCATCGATCGGAGAGCCTCAATGGAACTGAGACTGTCCGTAAAGATGAAATAATGGTCCGTGGGCATTTTTTCGATAATCCCTAGGGTGTACTGAATCGCAGCTAATTCTGCGACGTAAACAGAAGCAGGATTATCGAGCTTATGGGAGACGGTTAAATTGTTATTGAAGATACCGAAGCCAGTGGACCCATCAAGAAGTGATCCGTCAGTGTAGTACATATTGTCGCAGTTGATGTTTCGATATTTATTGGAAAAAATTTTAGGGATCTGCTGCACACGTAAATGATCCGGGATTCCACGAGTTTCTTCTATCATGGATGTATCGAAAAACACAGTAGAATTAGAAGTATTTGATAAGTCGACACGATTTGGAATATTCGAAAAAGGGTTAATATTTTGGGACATGTGATTGAAATACAATGTCATAAAACGGGTTTGAGAATTAAGTTCGATTAACCTTTCAAAGTTTTCAATCACGGGACGGTTCAAGACCTCACATTTGATTAGAATACGAGAAGACAGGCTCCAGAAGCGGTTTTTCTATGGTTGTACTCCAGCTAAGATCTCCAAACTCATCGTATGGGTCGATTGCATGCAACCCAAGGCGATACGCAAACAACGATATTGTATTCGCTCCAGTTTGATCGGATGTGTGTTTGCTGCGGAGCGGAAG
The DNA here is from genome assembly GCF_029784165.1 of Wyeomyia smithii. Lineage (NCBI taxonomy): Eukaryota > Metazoa > Arthropoda > Insecta > Diptera > Culicidae > Wyeomyia > Wyeomyia smithii. The sequence continues at coordinate 9,212,635 of NC_073695.1, forward strand.
CAGAAACACCCGTATTCAATAACAGACAATATCGTTGTTTGGTAAAGCCTTATAAGGTCTTTTGGATGGGCTCCCCACCATTGTCCGGTTATTGTACGAAGAAAATTCACTCTTTGTTGACATTTTTTCATCAGATACCTCACGTGACAACCCCAGGTGCCTTTAGAGTCGAACCAGACACCAAGATATTTGTGTACCAAAACCTGAGAAATCGTTAATAAACCCATTAATTGTGTTTGAAGCTGAGCAGGTTCATGCTTCCTAGAAAAAACTACTATCTCAGTCTTCTCCGGAGAGAATTCGATACTTAGCTGTAAAGCCTAAGCAGACAAATTGTCCAAGGTATCTTGCAATGGTCCTTGCAAATCGGCAGCTTTGGCTCCTGTAACAGAGATTACACTGTCGTCTGCAAGTTGTCTTATCGTGCATGAATTTGCCAGACATTCGTCGATGTCATTTACATAAAAGTTGTAAAGAAGGGGGCTTAAACATGAGCCCTGGGGAAGACCCATGTAGCTAATGCGAAAAGTTGCCAAATCGCCGTGCGTAAAATGCATGTGCTTTTCGGACAACAAATTGTGCAAAAAATTGTTCAAAATTGGAGAAAATCCTTGTCGGTGAAGTTTACCCGAAAGAATGTCAATAGAAACGGAATCAAAAGCCCCCTTAATGTGCAAGAACGCAGACGCCATTTGTTCTTTGCGAGCATACGCCAGCTGAATATCTGTTGAAAGCAACGCAAGACAATCATTCGTCCCTTTGGCACGGCGGAGGCCAAATTGAGTATCTGATAGTACACCGTTTGATTCGACCCAATGGTCTAAACGACGGAGTATTATTTTTTCCATCAATTTCCGGATACAGGATAGCATTGCAATCGGCCTATAAGAGTTGTGATCAGAAGCTGGTTTCCCTGGTTTTTGGATGGCGATCACCTTCACTTGCCTCCAACCCTGCGGTACAATGTTTTGCTCCAGGAACTTATTGAACAAGTTCAACAAGCGCCTCTTGGCATTGCCGGGTAGATTCTTCAACAAGTTGAATTTGATTCTATCTAACCCAGGCGCGTAATTGTTACAGGACAGGAGGGCAACTGAAAATTCTGCCACCGTAAAAGGTGATTCTATGGCGTCGTGGCCCGGAGACGCATCGCGAACAATGTTTTGCTCAGGAACAGAGTCCGGACATACTTTCCTGGCAAAATCAAATATCCACCGACTTGAAGACTCCTCGCTTTCGTTGACCGTTACGCGATTCCGCATTCTTCGGGCTGTGTTCCAAAGAGTGCTCATCGATGTCTCCCTCGACGTCTCGTTCACGAACCGACGCCAATATCCGCGTTTCTTTGCTTTAGCCAAACTTTTAAGCTTGGTATCAAGCTTCCAATACCGTAAATAGTCGCCAGGTATACCTCCCTTCTGGAAGGCCAAAAACGCGTCGGATCTTTGCGTGTAGACATCGGAGCACTCTTGGTCCCACCACGGAGTGGAAGGCCGTTCTTTGATCGTTACGCCGGGATATTTCTTCGTTTGGGCTTGCAACGCGGCGTCGAGAATCAAGCCCGCGAGGAAGTTGTATTCTTCAAGTGGTGGATGATGTTGAATCGACTCGACCGCTTTTGAAATCATTTCCTCGTATAACTTCCAATCGACATTCCGTGTGAGGTCATACGGAATGTCAATTGGTCGCATGCGAGTTGACCCGTTTGTCATTGAAATAAGAATAGGCAGATGGTCGCTACCGTGAGGATCGAGGATTACCTTCCAGCCGTAGCGACGTCGAACATAAGGATAGATCCAAAGCGCTTGGGCGCGCTGGAGGTTTCGGGATACGTGTCATTTCACCGTTGTTTAAAATAGTCATGTCGAAGTCATCGCAAAGGTTATAGATTAAAGAGGAGCGGTTATCATTGTAGGGGGAACCCCAAGCCACACCATGAGAGTTGAAGTCTCCCAAAATCAAACATGGCGAGGGAAGAAGTTCTATTAAATCAAAGAGCAACCGTTGCCCAACCTGTGCTCTGGGAGGAATATATATTGAGGCAATACAAAGCTCTTTACCTTGTATTGTCATTTGACATGCGACAACTTCGATGCCTGGAATCGAGGGGAGGTTAATACGATAGAAAGAATAGCACTTTTTAATCCCTAAAAGTACTCCTCCATATGGGGTGTCTCGATCAAGGCGAATAATATTAAAATCATGGAAGTTGAGATCAATATTTGAAGTAAGCCAAGTTTCACAAAGGGAAAATGCATCGCATTTGTTTTTATTTATCAAAACTTTAAACGAATCAATTTTTGGTAAAATACTTCTACAATTCCACTGTAAGACAGAGATAGAATCCTTCATATACGCAGTTGAATTAGGCATCGAAGGATACAATCGCTGCAAGGAGGGGCCATTGGGCAGTCAACTGCTTCAAAAATGATCTAACTGTTGGGAGGAATGCTGTAAGAAAAATTTTAATTGGATCGGGTACATTGCAATTTTCAAAAATCCAGTCCACAATGTCAGAAAATTTCACTAATCCAGAGTTTGTTTCATCAACTGGATGTGCAAAAGGAACAACTGGGGTTTTAGATGTTCCTGGCAGTGCTGGGAACTCCTTCTGGGACGTTAAATTTGCAAGCCCAGGAGGAGTTTGCGTCGGTTTTTCCGCAGCACTGTTTGGTTTGTTCGTACTTTTCATTACACTTTGGGAAATCTTAGGACCTTTACGGGGAAGTTTAGGAGAAGAAACATTTTTCCTCTTCCTAGACTCCCCAGGATTGGCATAAGATGTTCCCGCTGATGAATCGTCAGAATCGGTTTCATCAGAGGGCAACAGATCAAAGGGGTTCGATGTTATGGTAGAAGTGGTCACGGTCTTCTTCAGCATCTCAGCGTAAGAACGCTTTGAACGCTCCTTAAGTGACCGCTTGATTTTATCTCTGCGCTGCATGTACACCGGGCATGTGGAGAGCTCATGCTGGATTTCCCCACAGTGAATACATTTTTCAGCATTAACACTGCAAGAATCTTCCGCATGAGTCTCCCCACACTTGCTACATCGTGCCTTATTGCAGCAGTAGGCGGCTGTGTGGCCTAACTGTTTGCAATTGGTGCAATTCATAACACGGGGTACATACAATCGCACAGGCAGACGAACCCGGTCGATCGAGACGTGGCTAGGGAGTGCAGATCCGGCAAACGTAGCGCGAAACGAGTCTGACGGAGTGTAAACGTGTTTACCGCCGACGAGAGACATGGACCGCAATTGCTTACAATCCAAAATCTTCGCCTGTGTTTCGGTATTTTTGAAGCAACCGGTTGCGCTTTTTAGGATACACTCGACAGACAGACTCGAATCGGTTATGACACCGTCGATCTCCACGTCTCGTGCGGGTATGTAAACGCGATACTCGCGTGTGAAGAGCTCAGAGCAAGCGATAGCATTGGCCTGTGCCAGATCACTGACCACGACACGGAGCTTGTTAGGTCGGACCTTGGAAATTTCGGTCACGGCCTTGTACCCCTTCGTCAGGTCTTTAGAAATTTGCAGTATGTTTAATCGCTTTGAATTCACTCCTGCCTTTGGACGAAAATAAACAATATAGCTGCCCTGTTGAGATCCGTCCGGGGAAAGCCTGGGGCGAGGGGGGACTGGAGAATGAACAGGGGAGGGGGTAACAGAAGGGTCAGGATCAGGGGGGCTCGGGGATGGTGGCACGGGAGGTGAGGGATCTATATCCATCGCGCTAAATGTAGCGCACTAGCGCCGACAAGAACACGTACCTATTTACTTCTTCCTTCCAGCAGTGGTTGTCCGATCGTTCGAAGCTGCACCCAAAGCAGCCAGCAGCACCAATACAGCCACCAGCAGTGAGCCGGGTGTGAGATCACTAAGCACAGCGACACGACTCGCCTGTCAACTGATGGCCTTGAATTAGAAAGATCTATTCACTGTGCACAGATCAAAACTGCAGCTGGTATTTTGCACCAATACAGCCAAAGTTGCGAGCCGGGTACAGAACGTAGCGACACAACTCACAATCTAGTTGGCCTTTAGCGCGAATAATACACTCTTTTGTTTGGATATTCGTACACACGGACCGGATTGTAATAGAACGACCACTTTGCACGTCCGTTTCTGTCGAGTGTTCGACGCGGAATGATCTAATTTTATATGAAACGATAGATAATGAACTATTTTCAATGATTTCACATCTGGTCGTGTGTCAAATCTTTTCGAAGTACTTCGAAGAAGTCAATTAGATTCTATTTTGTCCATGATGTACCTGAATGACACACAATGTATTAAATTTGACAATTCTATATTGCCCTTATTACTAATTTGTAATTTTGCGCAACTGAGTTAACAAAAACGTCTCTGTGAAAATTTTGACGGAAGTTTTCGGGCATGAAATTTTCTAAACTTGCAAATGGCGAAATGTTCGATCTTAGATTCTAAGTCGAAAACGCTTCTTTATTATTAATTCAACTGATTAAGACAGTTAATCTATTCTTAAACAAACAAGATAATTATCGTTTAACGTAACAAAAATAGTCATTACGATAAAATTACACAAAATAAGGAAACATAGTTTCCCACATAAATCCAAACCTTTTTATCCTTCCATTTCGAGCCTCCGCATCTCATCCAGTTCTTTGCGTTGCCAATCCTCCTCCTCGTGACTCTCATTCGCTGCATCCACTTCCTCGCTTGCCGGTAATTCATTCAAGTTTTCTTCGGTAGCAACTTCCATCGCCATTTCTCCTAAATTAGGGCGATACTTTTTCGCATGTTTCGCATCGAAATAATCCATGTATCCGCGGTAACCGAGAGAGGCATAATTCTTTGGAACACGTTCAAAATAGCCCGGATTAACCACCGATCGCCAGCTTTCCCCGAGCAGATCTGGCACCATGAAAGGAAATAGCCACGTTACCAGGGGTGTCTTTCCGTAAATATAATTCGATTCTTTATGGTAAAATAGGAGGCCGTCCAAATGAGTTTGGTTCACTGGGAACATTGGAAAACGGGAGAGACAATCCGCTATTTGACTGGGCTCAGCACAATCGAACATTGGGAGAATTTCCAACCGCCAGCCTGACTTCCAGAACGTTATAACTTTCTCTTGCCACAAATCTTCCTCAGCCTTACAGCGTAACCACTGGAATCGCATTTGACAATCACACTCTACCAAATCCATTTCATTGTACACCAACATATCGATGGCATAGAAAGTGGTTTTCTGAGAAAAGAAACAATCCAGAACCGTTATCCGTTGTTTCTTGCTTAAACGGGTAGTAAATCTGAGAAATGAACGTCCATGTTTATCGTAAGCTACAGCAAGTCCTTTGCGTATCACCAGTAGGCAACGTCGGCCTACCGGACATGGAACGAGAATCCAACTGCTCAAGTCTTCCGGCCGCTCGTACATCCATTCCGAAAGTTGCGCCTTGTAGCGGTAGAGTTCGTTAGTCCAACCCTTAAATTTCCGCTGCTGAGGTATCTCCTCTGTGTAGGCTTCGATTTGCTCCAGTAAGCCGGCCCGCGACTGATCGATTTCGGTTTCGCGGTTGCGTTTCTGCTCCTCCAAAAGTGACCGACGTCGATCCGATTGGCGCTGTTCCGTTCGGGCTTTGTTTTTGTAAAGTTCACTGAACCGGGAGTTGCTGCTGTCGTCCGAGTCAGTCATTTTCGACGGCGCTGCCTGATTCGCCAGGATCTACATGTAGAAATATAGTTAGCAGATAATACTGTGAGTTGTATTTTGTAAAGACAATTTCAGTCACCTGTAAAGCCGCTAAGACCGCCTAACCGCTCAATAAAATCCTAACGAACATATGTTTGGTTTGATTATAACGTCTTATGTCAAAATCAGACAAATGAGAAGTGTGAGTTGCACAGCCGAATCATCTCACAGAAACATGTGAACAGTGATGTACGATGTTCATACTAGTTGTTCAAGCATAAATTGGGTAATCTAAACTGAGAATTCAACAAAAAGAAATGATTTTAGCACAACAATTTTTGAAATACATAATAAATAAAAAAAAATCTGCACTACACACAATCTTAGTAGAAAAGCATGATCGTTTATATTCCCAGGTTTATATCACTTTAGACAACAGTGGAATCCGAGTGAACATTGGATTGAAACACAAATATAGAACAAATCGTTGGAATAAAACAAAACAGCTCAATCTTTACTTCTCGCAGAACCCAAGAGCAGAGTTGCCAATAAAATTTTCGATTTAACTGGAAAAAGGCGGAAGAAAAAACTGAAAAAAACTGGATTTCAAATAAATTTTAAAAAAAGCAAAAAAAAAATGATTGTGAGAGTGCTTTTCTGTTATGGGAACTGAATCCAGTGACAGTTTTTTATACAGGAACTAAAGAGATAACTCTTCGCAAAAAAAATACTCATTTTAATCAGAACTGTTTTGTTTCGGGCTTACATTCTGTTAAAATCATGTATTGAAAAATTTCCTCTAACAGCAGCAAAATTTAAAATTACGCAATCAATCTATATCAAAATTGAAAAAATAGAGTAACATTTTCTTTCGTTATATAAGTGAAGTTGAAATTTCAATTATTTTTGACTTCGCTATCTTTTTGTACCTAATTCTTTTAACAATTTTTTAACTGCTACGCAACAGAAAATAAATAGATTTTTTTTAAATCTTTTTGTTTGGTTTCATCTCAACCACGTTATGCTGTCTTTAATTTGACTGTGTTTCGTGCGAGAAGATAGAATACTGAAAATGCTGTTAAGAATTGTTAAAATAATTTATCAATCTATAAAATTTACGTTTTAAAAATATTTCCAAAAATCAATCGGAGCTCAGTGAATAAAAAACTAGATAAAACTGGCAAATATCTGAAAAAACTGGAAGATTTTGGGAATGAACTGTTTAACTAGATCACTTGAAAAAAACTGGAGAAATCCAGTTTAAACTGGAACATTGGAAACCCTGCCCAAGAGACTCTTCACGAAAGCATATGTGGAATAGGTGCTGTCTAGAAGCAAGCAATTTATGAGACAGGGTGTTAAATTACAAGTTAATAAACGCTGTATCAATCCCTTCAAAGACCATCTTTCAAACTTTGTTGTTTGGTCCATTTAATGGAGTTCAAATGTTGTCTGTAATCAATTCTACATTCTTTAATTACTGAGCAAATGTTAGAAGTTTCCTTTTGTCGAGCTGCTTTTGTCACTCAAATTAAAGCAATGAAAACAATTTAGGATGAATAAGAATATTTATAGAAAGTATAACCGGAGTGGTACATTTAACAGAAACGTTAAGAATAATTGTGATGAGTGTAAGAAAATCCTGTTTGAAAGGAGAAAATACCCCTGAAAAGTGCATTTTAAGAATATCACCAAAATAAGCCGATGTCAAACCTCTTAAAATCGTTTTTTTCGAATTGGTTTTTCTTGAAATAGGTTGCCTGACGCACGGAACAGAACAGAATCAAGCAAAAGTTATACGAGTCTTTCTGAGGACCCCGAAACATCTTCGGACTTTGATGTAATTGAGTCGACTGAAACAAATGAGTTAGAAAATTCAAAAGTCTTTCGTCTGAACTCCACTTCTGTCCTACTCCTGATACGTTCATGGGCTTGGGGTTGAGCGTTTGTTCTTTTCCGGTCTCCATCGAAGCAAGTTACTCGTCAGAGTTGTTCCTGAAAATTAAAAGAAAGCCACAATATTCAAAGTGAGAGACATTATTGGAAATTCTCCAAGTCTTGGTCGTTCCTATTTTACTTTGCTGGTTTTCGTGTTCTACTTTCCTCTACTGGACGGATTTTGTGGTCATTCTATATTCTAAACATTGAAAGAGCTTCTGGAGATAATTCGACAAGAGTACGACGATGTCAATATTCCAATAGACTCACGAACTTTGATGGAAACACCTCGAGGGGTCGGAATGACTATTAAACTATTGTCACCAGGGGCTCGAAGTGTGTTTGAAAAATGATTTCAAATATCTTTTTAAGCATATACAAATAGAGCTCAATTTCTATCCTTAGAGGTTCAAAGTTTCAATTTTGGTCAATACTTTGAAATATACACGATACTCCGCCAATGGCTGTAGGAATATTTTTCTCCGAAATACATCGTTCCATGCGGGGTATGGATTGCTTGGCGTTCTGGAAAGTATCATTCTAGAAGATGTTCTGAGTAGCCATGTGTACGAACACTTGCTTTTTTTTTGGCTGTTACAGTATGTTCATGTAGCCCGTTAGCTCAACAAATTTTTGAACGCTATATCATAGAATTCAAAAATATATATGGAGAAGAATACATAACCAGTAATGCTCATTACTTTGAAAACATAGTTGAAGATGTATAAAAGTTGGGACCATTGCCTACCTATCATCTTAACCATTTGAAAACGCATTACTTCAAATCAAAAAGTTGTTACGGCAAAGACAAACAATTTGGAGTAGGAGGCCAACAGACTTCATGAGCAAAGTGCGGCAGTACGAATTAAGCCTCAGCATAACTGCATATTAGAGATGGTCGGGTATGGGAAATTTGTTACCCGTACCCGACCCGTACCCGACTAATCGAAAATTTTCAAACCCGTACCCGACCCGAACCCGACGTCTGGTTTGTTTAAAATTCCCGTACCCGACCCGAACCCGAAAAATATCTATTCCAACAACCCGTACCCGACCCGTACCCGAAAGAAAAAAACGCCGAAATTGCTTGAACCCGACCCGTACCCGACCCGTCCTGGAAAAACACCTGGGTACCTCACACGTTATATGGACTGATTGTCATATGTGTTTTTTTGAGATGATGGCCGGAGTTAGACAAGAACCGAGTGTGAATGTGAACGAATGTTAATGAACCCAGAGTTCCAGGCCGATGGTCCACTATAAGGAAGAGGTCCACTATTAAAAGTGCATGTCTGGTAAACTTAAAAATAAACGACGAGTTTTATGTGAACATCGCAGAAAACTGAAATCTGAATATTATAATAAGGTCAAAGTTAATATTGTTTATAACTTGAGAAAAATTTAATAATTCATTTGCATTTGCCGAAAACCTTCAATTTTTGAGTACAGATTCGATGTTATCGATTCAATCTAAAAATCGGTATAACAGATATTTCTGTACATGCGGCATCCCTGGTCACAGTGCAAACCAAGACTATGCTATTACTGTCATATCTCATATACATATTTGCTTCGTACCAAACATTTCAATGCACAGTGGAGAATCGGTGGCCACCCGCCTGAAATTTTTTTTTACGTCAGCTGTTTCATAATATTTTTCCATTGTTGCTAAAACATTAAAAGGCTTTAATCCAAAATTTGAGTGCAATATCATGAGATCTGATTTTTTGATGACTTTTCGAAGTTTGGCATACTGACGTTTTTTGACATATGTTTTTAAAAAAATCATTACTTCAAAACGCTCCGCAGCTTCAATGATAACTTGGATTGATTTTGGCGTCAAAGAAAAAGTTGATTTGTAGTTATTGTGTATTACCAATTTTGTTTTAATTTAATAAAAAACCTTTTTTCCGCAAAATTTGGTTGATTTGAGGAGTTGTGCCAAAGCTACGTAATTTGTTTCTGTGGAGAGGACGCCCTGTGGCGTTGCTTGTGGTTGAATATTAAATTCTATTTAGTAAAAAAGTAAGGGAAAAAGTGCCAAAATCAATAAAAATTAGGTTACGTGCTTTATGGACGGCCTCAAATAAAAAATGGAATGGAGATTGGTGTTCAGCACCCCAAAACTAAGTAAATAGCATATTTTTGTCACATTTATCCAAATTTTTTTTGCTTAGTCAGCCTTTTAAGTTGCCTTACTGTACAATGCTCTGCGAGTTCCTTGACAGATATGAAAAAAGCCCGGCAAAAATTCCAATCAACTCAAAACTGTTGCAGCAAGAACTATTCACTTTCACATTAGAAAAAGATAGCACGATGTCATTCCCTTGGTGCAAAGACTGCCGACAACTGTCAGAATAGGTATTGGCCGATCTCTCGTTGAGTGAGAATGGGCAATTTTTTCTCCGATCTTTCCGATTATCGACACTAAGAAAACACCTAGGTTTGAAATGTTAAAAATTAAATTCTCATAATGCACGAAAATCGAATTACCCGTACCCGACCCGTACCCGACCAATTGAGAATTTTTCAAACCCGCACCCGACCCGAACCCGAAGCCTTGGTTTTTAAATTACCCGTACCCGACCCGAACCCGTAAAATATTTTTTGGCGTTACCCGAAACCCGACCCGAACCCGTCGGGTACGGGTCGGGTACGGGTTTCGGGTAAAAATACCCGTACCCGACCATCTCTACTGCATATATCCTAATAGCAAAAGAACAGGTGAGCAGGTCTTGTCGCCTTAGCGAAGACTTCATTATGGAATAATCCAACAAATAAGTTCAAAAATTGTTAGTCTTGGCAGCAATAAATGAAAATAGCGAAGTAGTTCTCAAAGGCAAGGAGGTTAGTCCCCCTGGTTCTGTGGTTAGCGATGTCGGTTGTCAAGCTCTCCCACACGGTTATGATACCGGGTTCAATTCCCGATCAGGTCGAAGATCTTTTCAAGCTGAAAATTTTCTCGACTCAGCACTAGGGCACGGTGTACTGTTTAAAATTATTCGAAAGTTCCACAACATTTAACAGCGGGCTTCCTAAAATTTTAGTCTCGTATTTGTTTTATTTGTTCCATAACATTTGGTTGGTAGCATTTCGAAATGTCTAATCTTGCATTATTCTTTTTATGAATTGATCAGATTTGTCTAGAATATTAAAACTAATAAGTTTCAGAATCGGAATGACATCGTTATACGAAAATTAATCATACATTAGCTAATTTGGGCCTTTTTTGACATGGGCTGACGTTGAGAGACCAAATATCAAAGCCTGGCATTATTTGTAGTATTATATAATATTAATTTATAAAATGACGACTTCCGTTTGTCGAAAAGTTAAGAAAAAAACATGGGGCAACAATGGGGGGACTAGGAGAGGCTTTAGCCCCTCCTAGAAAGTTTTAGCCCCCCCCCCTTCAGAATTTCTCAGAGAATGATTGTATTCAATATATGTAAATACATTCCATACTTCTTATCAGAGCATCAAAATCAACACTAATCGAGATGTCATTATTCATTGGCTAAGAACTAGCACTGCACCCAGGAATGACTCGTGCTGTATCGAGAAGTTGTTGCCATGCTGCTCGGTTTTGGGCTGTGTTTTCCCATTTCCACAGACGTCTCATCACCCGCAAGTCTCTTTCGATCTGGTAGAGCCATCGTGCACGCTGGCTTCTCTAGTAGCCGGCATGCTTGTCTTTTCTCCCTAGAAAACCTCTAGAGTGCAGGAGAACATCTTGCACTGCAAGAACAACTGCTCTCACACTAAAGAGCAAATCCACGCTCATGATAGAAGGGGCGACAAACGATTTTTATCTGCTGAGCTTCCTGAAAGCACTGCGGTGAAATCCGAAATCTCTCCCTTGCGAGACAATGAACTATGGTGTACTTTCTCACGTGTGGACATCACGCACAATAACTACACTGCAGAGCTATCTGCGGTACGTTTCACAGTTGGTTTCTTGAGCATGGCAGAAGAGAAAAAGAGATTGGGAGAAAAAAAAATAGACTGCGTTGCTCGTGCCGCTCGTGCTCTGGTGGAATTCGTTTTCGCAGTGTAGCTACACGAGGACTACACTTTTGCCCGGTAGGTTTTTTTTTCACCTTCTGGACTACTCGCCAGTGGACACTGTTGTGTACTTCTGTGTTTTCTCTGTTGTTTCTATCAGATGTGGGGTGAGCTGTAAGTGTGTTTGTCTCTCTGTAAGCTGGTTGAGACACTTTGGAGTGGAGAATGACAAGCATGGTTGCCGGTAGGGTTGTTGAGGAGAAGTGATTTCACAAGGTTGTCGGCTGGCACGACGTGATCGGCCCACCGCAACCTACTGAATTTCGCCAGGTGTGCAATGGGGTTCTCTCCAAACAGCGCGTCCAGCTCATGATTCATGGACTGTTGTTATTATCCGTCGTCCGTTTGTACTCCACCGTAGATAGTCCGCAGAACCATTCGTTCGAAAACTCCAAGAGCTTTAAGGTTGTAGTGTGTAGAAGCCCCATGGAAGGCACCACGTGGTTGACTACGAATTATCATTGGCACTAGATTCGGAAATAGTTAATGCGTTGCTTATGAAAACACTGTCTTATATTTTCAGCACCATAACAAACAGGTACCTTAACTAGTACTTCCTATAATGAAAAGTTGCCGTATTTTGACAACACACAAACGTCTTGGTATGCTGGCATTCGAAATATATTGGCCGTCAAATTTTCAGTGTGAAAACAGTTTGCAACTGTGTTATCAGAAAAATACCTCAAATCTTCTCTGTCGGGTTAGCACACAGAGGGATCAACATTATATCCGACATAACATTGGATATCAATTGTCTTTATGAAGACAACAAACAAATTCTTGAAGGTTTAATTTCAATCTACATGCACTCTGACTGTTAAAACTTGTTTGCGTTGTTGAGTATTTATTCCATTCCTATTCAGTGATGTATGCACAAACTGAAATTCGGTAGCACTTCAACTCCTCTTTTGCTAAAAAAATTAAACATATTTAATACAATTTATGTAACAAACAACTTTATGTAGTTCTACATCAACCTTGCGGTCGTATAGTCACTGTATTTCACTAGTCTGGCGGAGTGGAAAACCATGCAACTGGCAACCCACTTTTTTCACATTAAAATCCTGACACCACTGGATATTATTCATGTTGCATATGACTTCTTTGAAAGTAAACATTTGATGTGAAAATGAAGTGCGTTTATAACAAATGTAACAGCAATTGGCGAAGGACAAAAAAACAAACTAGTTTATTCCGGTTTCCAAAGAATGCGGAGATTAGAGGAAAATGGCTAAAATTTTGCGAGTTACCTGATAATTTTGTTGTTCCGGAAAGCTGTCGACTATGCAGTGTAAGTAAATAAGACCGAACAGGAAGAAATTTTTTAACTTCAAATCTTGAATGTTTTCAGTTGCATTTCGACGAAAGTTGCTTTTACATGTCACCAAGTGGAAAAAAAGTTAAAACGAACGATGCAGTCCCTACTATTGAATTCGTTTCCGAGATTCTGGAGAGCTCTTTTACAGAAAATAGTGATAGCGATTTATCAGATTTGAACACAAGCAGTCAGTATGAAATAGAAATGGTTTCGATTCCCGAAAGGCTGGAGTATATTCATGTTGAATTTTTAAATAAAGCGTTTTTACATCCGGAGGGTTTGGGAAGGATGAAAATTGATCAACTACAGGTTTGTGTTACGAGCTGTGAAACCTGCGACGTGAAACAAAGGTGCTTTAGTGTTTTTGAATTAGTACTAGCAACAAGAAGCTAAAAAGAAAATTGAAGAACATAAAATATATCACAGGTGATGATCAGTACCACTTGCTTACAACGGAACAAAAACAAATTAAAAAATGGTCAAACGACAGCATTATTGAAGGCTTACGTACTAAATTTGTTTGCGGCCATACCGCTTATGAGGAAGAACGAAAAAACGGTTCCTACCTAGCGCTAGAACGCTGCGAGAGCGGCTGCAATTTTTGCATTTCGAAAGCGGTATTTTGAATGAAATTTTTGAACTGTTAAAGCATAAAGCTGATAGCATGGAGGAGCCAAACAAAAATTGCGCCTTATTGTTCGATGAAATGGCCATCCAACCAGGTGTAAGCTTTTGCAACAATATCAAACAATATGTTGGAAAAATAACACTACCAGAACATGAAGGAGTAGCCAATCATGTAATGGTGTTTATGCTGGCTGATCTGCGGTCGCGTTGGAAGCAAGTAGTAGGGTACTTTTTTAGTGGTGATTCAATTAAATCCAGAACAATTAAATTAATTACGGATAACATCATCCGAAAATCTGAGGCGTGTGGTTTTCGTGTTCATGCTGTTATTAGCGATTGCAGTGGTAATTTGTTCAATTTGCATTCACAGCACCTAAAACTAATAGAGGGCTATGAGCGATTAAATTACTTTAACTAATTATACAGGATCTAGCAAAAGGTTTTTGAACGACTGTGGCGTTCAGCATGCTAGGGAAAACGTATTGCGCAATAAGCCTCTCGTTCACTCGTTCGTACACTGGAACTGTTACCAGATAGCGTTCATGTATTCAAAAGCATGGTACAAGCAGGGTTACCAATGTTCCAGTTTAAACTGGATTCCTCCAGTTTTTTTTCAAGTGATCCAGACAAACAGTTTATTCCCAAAATCTTCCAGTTTTTTCAGGTATTTGCCAGTTTTATCCAGTTTTTTATTCACTCTAGCTCCGATTGGTTTTCGGAAATATTTTTAAACGGAAATTTTGTAGATTGATAAATTATTATGACAATTTTTAACACAGGGTGGCGAAAACATTTTCAAGATAAAATTCCCTGATTTTCCCTGAAATTTAACCACAATTTCCCTGATATTTTTAAGCATTCGGCACAAAAAAGTACAACGTAGATCAACGCAAATCCGAAATCACAGTGAATACAGTATTCAATCGGATATGAAACCCAACAGTAGATGTCCCGAATTAATCTTTTGCGCTGAAAAAGTCAGTTTTTGCACTAAAAAGCCGCTCAAAAAAAATCGCGTCTTGATTTGAAAAAATTTCCCTGAATATTTGTCAGTTCCCTGATTTTCCTGATCGAAAATGGAATTTCCTGGCATTCCTTGATTTTTCAGGTTTTTCTAGGTTTTCGACAACCTGTAACAGCATTTTCAGTATACCATCTTCTCGCACGAAACATGGTCAAATAAAAGACGGCATGACATGGTTGAGATAAAACCAAACAAATAGATTTTACCAGACCATAAAAAAAATCTTCTATTTATTTTCTGTTGCGTAGCAGTTAAAAAAATGTTAGAGGACTTAAATACCAAAAGATAGCGAAGTCAGAAATAATTGAAATTTAAACTTCACTGATGTAACGGAAGGAAATGTTGCGTTAATACTTTCGTTAAATATAAAAGTAAATGGAAAAGCTCTATATCTTAATTTTCAGATAGATTGATTGCGTAATTTTAAATTTTGTTCCTGTTAGAGGGAATTTGTTAGTCCATAATTTTAACAAAATGTAACAAAACAAGACAGTTCTGATTAAAATGAGTATTTTTTTGCGAAGAGTGAAAGAGATATTATCCAAAACTGACACTGGATTCAATCCCCGTAACAGAAAAGCTCCTTCACAATCTTTTTTTCCTTTTTTCTAAATTTATTTGGGATCCAGTTTTTTCCAGTTTTTTCTTCAGCCTTATTCCAGTTAAACCGAAAATTTTATTGGCAACTCTGTCTGTAGCCATAACTGCCGCGGATTGCCAAGGCTTGCTTTGACTTTTTGCACCTACTTTACAATTGAATACTATCGATCGAAACTTTACTAAATTATCGAAAGTGTTATTATACGCATCCTCGTACACCCTACTAAACGATAGTTGCATAGATCGCGATGTAACAATTGTGAACCAAGTAGAAATAGTATCAATCAAAAAGGCAGTTGTCAAGACATCTTCTCTGTTGTTTTCTTAAGCGAAAACTTTAAGCGCAGCTGCTACCCCATGATTGACATATTTTGTTGATGTCTTAACTTCTATTTTGTCGAAGTTTGAGCTGGTTCGTTCGAAATTTACATCCTCTGGTGTCAATCCACGAGCTAACTTCAAGTCGCAGTCTTGTTCGTAAGCAACGAGTTCTTTAAAAAGGGAAATATCGGCCACTCTGGAGACGAGACCGTTTTCGTTTGTCGTTTGTTCATCCAACTCGATGATATGATTGGCAATTCATCCTTGTACGGTACAAGGTGCTCTAGTTTACGTCAACATAGACACTTTCAATTTCTGCTTGGAACTAGAAGAAATTTTCAAATCAAACTTCGACCGTCTCAAAACGATTAATTTTAGCTTGGATCAAGAATTTTTTAAATTAATGATAATGGTTCCGGCAGTGCATATTCCAACATGTCATTCGTTAAAAAAAATTATGAAAAAATTCATTTTGTTTCGATTGCGCATTTCCCGTACAGTAGTACAGCGTGAAAAGCGACAGGACAGCAAATCTATGGCAGTATAATGTTATCAATAAACAATTAATTAAACAAAGAGCACGTTATTGATGCGACGAAAGAAAATATTCCTTGAGATTTTGTCACATGTATAAATTTAACTTTATTGTGATATCATTAATTCATTACAATAACTAGTCTCGAAAAAATAAATAGCAATTGTCACAAAAAGTCCAATTATTGAGTGTAATTTATTCTGTATCTTTTTACGGCACGATTACAATACTTCAAATGCGAAAATCGACACACTATCGACTGGTTCCCGTTTTGACAGTTCACACTGGTTCCCGAAACCCAGTCCGCCAGACTACACTGAAAATAAATCGCATGCTAATCCCTAATGCTCGTTGCATATGAATGTCAATAAACGAACCTAATCATATTATTATGTCGACACATATCCATTTTCATTGAAATCCACGCTTTTTCAACGTGTTTTGGCATTTGACGTGTGCAAGCATTGAAACCTGAGTGTAAAATGATTGATTTTGGTATGCATGACATGGCAAACCGAAGTGTAAGACACTTGATTTTGTGCTGTAAACTGAAACGCAAGTGTATTTCACGTAGATATGAAATGTTTAATCTATTAGCACAGAAGTAAGTGGAATCCACTTGACAGTAACGTGTCGATTTTTTACAGTGTAGTAAAGAATACAGTGACTATATGCGGTCGTGGCTATGCATACAACCCTTGTGATTATTTTTTTCTCTGGTGTACGAGGTTGGCGTCACTGGTAGCGCTATCTGGTTACGAATTGCTAGTGCGAAAATCTTTACACAAATTTGAAACTTCACTTGGACGTCTCTCTGCGGTTGTACGTTGGTCAGGTGATCTCCAGGTTGAGCCCCCTCTAGAAATTTTCCTTAGTTGCGCTCATGAGAAAAAATGAAGGAGAATGCTCAAATAGTCACCAATTCAGTTTTTTTGGAACTAACAGGACTCCAGGAAGTAAATTGAAGTCTAACTTGATTTGGAAATCCAAATCGCGACAACCGGTTTCTGTCGTGTCAAACTAAAGGAAGTTCAAATATTCCCCAGCATTGATATTTTTAGAACCAGGAATTGAATATTGTGTAAGGTGTGCGATGCCATTTTAAAATCCAAGATGTCACCTTCTGAAAAGCTGTAAAAAGGTGATAAAAGTATTTGGATGTTTCCCAACATTATTACTTCCAGAAACGATATGACGCCTTGAAACCGACAATTTGTGTTTCCATAACGAGTCTATGTGAACACAGTGGAGCAGAAAATTGTGAACCTTACAACACTAGATAAAGGTGCAGCTTATTACTTTTGAAGTGAAATAGCAGCTAAACTAAAAGATTTAGATGCTCAATGTCAAAGAACAACTTGTAGAGTAGACTTCAATGTTTAATTAGTTTAACAACAGAGCCCATATTTATCACACATTTAAGAGAGAAGATTGCAGTTTAGTTCTCAAAAAAACGTTTGATTTTACATTTGTTCCTGCGCTTTTTATTCTCTCTAATTCGACGTTTTTAAGACACTATTGATTACGAAATTTTCTCAGCTTTCCCTCTATCACCCCTTACAAGATTTTAAGTGAGCTTCTAACACCCCGTATATCTACAGTGCCTTGCCTCTAGGATTTATATGAAATACACTAAAGTCGCTTTTTACGCGGGACATACGTGTCGCGTAAAAAAATCGCGTAAATTCCGGAATCCGCGTAAAAAAAACACGTAAATTCCGGAAACCGCGTAACAACCATCGTTAATTTTGCATTCCGAGTAAAGGGAAACCGAAATCCGTGCAAAAAAAAACCGCGTAAATTCCGGAATCCGCGTAAAAAACCGCGTAAAAAGCGACCTTAGTGTATAAATTTTCGAGTTAATCTCAACAGCCCTCAGTAACTTAACAACGAGAGCTGATATCGGTTCCCGAGCGACGTCGGGTACTCAGCTAGTAAAAATAAATAGCGTGGATAAAGTGGAGGTCAGCGTTTTTAGAGGGGAATGATATTTAAAATAATCTTAGAATAAGTAGTCTGGACGCATAAACGAAAGTAAAAACAGGCATGCCGCAAATAATTCACAAACTCTGGTGAAGTGGATTCCACTAAGATCTGCGCTGAAAGACATCCATTGCAAATTGAACTGGCCACATTCGTCCACATTGGCATATTTGTAGCTGAATACTCAATATTTGATATTTTCCTCGTGATTTTGACCACTTGATTTTGCTATTAGCGATGAGCCGTGTAGAGCATTTCTCAAATTATTTCTTATGTGAACATTTTTAATGAAACTGATGTATTCCTTTGTATGACCAAATTTATGCATGCACATACATTTGTTCATCATGATATAGTTACGTGTGAGATGCGAGTCAAAAAAAAAAAATCAAGCGGTCACTTTGGAAACTCACGACTCATCATGCATTGTTTGTGACACTCGTAGCTTAGTTCAAGGCGTATTCTCTTGGGCCTGCAAAATAGTTGCCTAGTTTTAGGCATTTTTCCCATTCCTGTGTAGCGGTAAGTGGCCACTCCTTCCCTGTCCGCGTAGCTAGAAGTAGCTTGTTGATTCGACAATGGTCATTCAACGCGTGTGGCGCTCGTCTCCCTCAACATCTTCGGCTGCTGCTGGAGCTTCTGCGAACACCACTGCTGCTGCAAGTGCCCATGCAATTACAGCAGCAACAAGTTCCTCTGAATCAAGTGTGACAGCAACGGGCGCTCCGGAAGCGGAATGTAGCGGTTCGTCTGTCAATCTTCAACTCACAGGAAGTGGTGGTGGAAAATTGCAGGTTTGAATCAATTTTTTCAATCATTCATACACTAGAACTAATAGGAGTTATTTCTGCAGCGCCCAAAATTAACCGGCGATGCTATGCTGGAAGTGTTGAAAAGACGCTATTCCGGCCGTTCATATGCGAACCAATCCTCGAACGATGCAGCGCTGAAATCATTAGAATTGCTTCGTGCCAACTTACAGTATCTGTTCGACAAGGAAATAGACGTGATCATCAAAAAGTTTAGTTCACTGTTCTTCATTCCAGCAGTTAAAAATATAAAGGAAAATCTAGGAGAGAATGCTATCTCCGAGGAGATCCTAAAGACGACTTACTGCTCACTTTTGGAGGCAAGCAAAGCTCAATACGTTGGCCAGATCTCATCCCCAGCAGAAAACTCACTGTCCAGAGCTAACACGCCGGGAATGGAATTAAGTGACTCCGATTCTAGCACAGACAATGTGGTTCCATCCGGAACCACGAGCCTCCTTCAACAGGCTCTGAAACGAAAACTTCCCGAACCAAATCAACCGGATACGTTTAAGAGGCAATACTTCCTGCAAGGTTCCCTCTACCCTCAAACCCAGTACCCGATATTGCAATCTCTTGGAAATGTTCCACCAACTCTAACATACCAACAGAACAGGCCCTCCATTTCTAATCTAGCCGTTTTCACCACAACTATTAGTCCGGAAACTCTATTCATCCTCGATTTTAAAGCCGGTCGAGCGCTGGGTGTGGCAGATTTTCGTGACCGACTGGCCAACAAGCATCCGGAAATCCTTCGATACTGTCCGGACAATCAGGACCGCGAGTGGCTGCTGCAGCAGAAGCAAATTTCTCCCCTAAATCGAAATGGTCGATTCTATCTGCTCGTTTTAGACGAGGTGAAAAAACTCGCCGAAAGAAACGTCGAGTATTCCAACAATCCGTATCTGAAGTTGGCCGATCTGCAAGGTTTCAAGTTAACGGAACTTATCTACGCTAAGGTGCAGAAGCTAATCAAGGATAGCGGAGAGCTGTGTGGATTGAAGGCGCCGTTGGCTTCGACCGTAACCACAATTTCGGCAGTAAGTGGCAGCTCTCAGCAGAGGACACGTGTTTCCTCACTCAGCTCCTCGCATGCCACATTAACGGCCTTGCTGGCGTCTCCGCAGCAGTCCACTGGTGGGACCTCGGTGGGTGCGGAGGCCAACTCGGCAGCCACGATCGCTGGTGTCGCGAATTCAACTACCAGTGGAGAAATGAAGACTTAAATGGTATTGACTAACAGAGAAAGATGTTTCCTATTTTGCAGGTATATAAAGTAACTGCGGAAAAAAGAGTAGACTAGAGCACAAGCGGTAAGCGCTTGTGCTGTGTACATATCGGCATTTTACAAAAGTTGCGATGTGCGGGAATATTTGGAAGGCGGAAAGACGGTTCGACTGAAGCTTACAAGTTACAACTATTACCAATGCATGTGTGAGGCTGTTCCTGTTTATATTTCTTGTATGTTTGCTGACTGTGTCGTGCTTTACATGTTTTTAATAAATAGATTTCACCGATAGCTTGGTAATGTGTATTTTTCATGAGGAAGACTTCAACTGTTTCTGCTACAGGCTGTAACCACAGACTAACAAGCATAACTCTTTGAACAAATTTTTAATAAAATCATCGTTAGTAACACTAGCGCTATCTGCTCCCGTCTTCGCGCTACGCCTTGTACTTCGACATTAGAACTAGTGTACGTGTGTGTGACAAAATATGTATGAGATTGCATGACAGCGCTCTAGATGTTGTTGTCGCGCGATGACTGTTATTCGATTGGAAAGTTTGAATGATCATTTTTTGTGGCGATGGAGCTAGGTTCCAGTGTTATGTCTGTTAGTCTGTGCCATAACTCTCCTTGAAGGTAAATAATTTTTTAAATTAATTAATGATAGTTGAATGTACGATTGGTTTTGGTTAAATATGAAACTTCAATGATGAGGCGGCATCCATGAAGTGCTTCACTTATACAGGGTGTTAGGAAGCTGGTTTAAAATCCTTTAAGGGGTGGCAGCTTTTTTTTGATGAAAAAAATTCTTCTACGCAGATGGCCAAAATTTAACTGCTGCAGAGTTATTCATTATTTTTCAGTTTTTGGTTATGTTTGCCTTTCATGAGGTACAACAAGATTGACAAGAAGAATGATAGCTAGCTCAATTCTGTTGGTTTCGTTAGAAAGCTGAGAAAATTTCGTAATCAATATTGTTTTTAGAACTTAAAATTAGAGAGAATAAGTAGCACTAAGGAAGGAACAATAGTGAAATCAAATGCTTTTTGAGAACTAAACTGCAATTTGCTCTCTAAAATGTGTGACAAACATGAGTTTTGTTGTTAACTAAATTAAACATTGAAGTCTGCTCTACTAGTTGATCTTTGACACCAAGCATCTAGTTTTTTGAAGTAGAATACTTCTCTCAGGAAGTTCGGCTACATAGGGATGTGAAATGAAAATCTAAAACCGAAAAAAGTGAAAAATATGTCCAATTTCATATGCTAATAAATCGGTTAGTATTCGAAGGAATTCCTTCGTTCTTGCAGCAATTGATTGGAAAATCTTCTAAGATTCTTCCCAAAAGAAGATAAAAGTTATTTCATTATTTACACTATTGTACTATTGAAAATAGTCAAGCCTTGTTAAAATAAAAAAAATCGAAACGAAAAATCTGATTGGTCATTATATGATTGCTTCCCAAGCACGATCGACAGAATCATATTCCTTGCAATTGAAAACATGCTATTTGGCCTATCTAAGAGCCTGTTTCAGCCGAAGCCGCTTATAATAGTTCTAAACAGCGACAACAGCAGTCGTTCTCCCTTAGCAGCAGCACTAGCAGTGCAGTGGATACCAGCAATGGCGGAAAGCGGCCAAAGCTGTGACGTAGCAATGGATGCAGCGGATTCCAGCAACGATAGCAGCTGGGCCAGCTGATGCAGGGACAGTGGATACCAATGGCAGCGTATAGCGGCCACAACTGTGGCATGGCTATGGATAGCGAACTAGTTACAGCGGATCTCAGCATCGATAGCGGCTGATGCAGTGAGGCACTTTAGTGAAATGCAGTCTCTGTGCAATAGCGGGCACTAGCAAATGCATTCAATAAAAAGTTGACTCATTTTGACAACACGTGAGCCGTCTAGTTTTGAGTGTTATATCAGCATTTCATTGTTTACTTTATCACAAGGAATACTTTATTCGCCCTGTCAGTGATAACGCAAAGATGTGATCGGCATCTTATCCGATACTAAAATGAACAACGAATTGTCCTTTTCAGTATGAAATGAAAACTTGATTTAAGAGTTAATATTTTCTAATGAGGTAGTTCACATTTTTAAATTTGTAAAAGTTATAAATTTACTTCATCTCCGTGTCTCAAAACGTACTGAAATATTTTTTCCTTCAGTCATGAGCACGACATCCGAAAAAATTTCATCTCAAAATTTAAAAATTGTCAAGCCTTAACCATGACAAGCAACATACTATATTATTGAAAATGGTCAATCCTTATTAAAGCGCAAAATTCGATTGATCTGATTAGTCAACGTTTATTTACTAGAAAAAATGACTGACACGCAAGCAGCCGGGTTATCTTTCTTGTAAAAGTATTTTACTTCAACCTTGCGGTCGTGGATTTGCACACAACCCTCCTGTTTTTTTAGTTTAGCTACTCTAAAACAGTTACATGGCTGTTGGATTCGTCGAGAGGAATCGACGTAACAGCACAAAGATAACAGACCCATCTTTCACGGAACGAAAAGCGCCGCTTGGAAGAGCTGAAGTGTGAGAAACTGGTGCAGCTGTGTCGTTCTCAAGAAACCCGCAGATTCTACAACATACTGAACGCATCCCGCGCAGGCTTTCTGTGGCAAGCTGAAATATGTCGGGATCATAGCTGCAAATTTCCGACACTGCAAACGAAAATGACAAAAAAAAGTAGGAGGGTGGTATTCAAGACACGACCGCATGACGTTGACTACCGTATTCTTATAAAAAAAATATTCCATTGAAGCAAATAGTAGAGGGAATTGCAAGGCTTCTTTTACAAAACTTCTGTAACAAAATTTCGAGGCACCAAAAGGTACCAGTTGCCGATTATTCTCGTTTACTGGTTAGTCCGTCCAGAATTCCAGCCATTTTAGTATTTTGCAGTGCCATTTATTACTAACAGCCATCAGCATAACGAGTAAAACCGGCACGAGATGACCGGTATTCTTGTCTTTCCTCCTTTCAGCTGCTATCACCTAGCGTCCGCATGTCGCTGGTGCAGTTTTGGAATCAAAATGATGGGGCGCCGGCCGCTGTCGTAAAATTAACACCAACAAACAGATGCATATTTGCAAGGTTTTATCCGCTAGCAGCAGTATTTTGTAATAAAACAGAAAATTCAATTAGCCGCTTCTGTAACAAAATTTCGAGGCACCAAAAGGGGCCAGGTGCCGCATATATCCATGTTTTTGGTCAGTCCGTCCAGAATTCTTTCAAGATAGCGTCCGTATGTAGCCGGTACGGTTTAGTAATGAAACTGATGGGGTGAAATGTTCGAACGGTACGTTTTATACCAAGGCTTCGTCAGATAAATAAGAAGAAGGAGGGACTACATAGGTGATGGAATGGTAAGGAAAAATTTTTCTTGAAAGCTGCGCCGGCCGCTGTCGTAATATCAACACCAACACAAACATGCATTTATGCAAGGTTTTTTCCGCTTGCAGCAGCATTTGGTAAAACAGAAAATTCAATTAGCCGCTTCTGTAACAAAATTTCAAGGCACCAAAAGGTGCCAGTTGCCGATTATAGTTTCCTGGTTAGTCCGTCCAGAATTCCAGCCATTTAAGTGTTTTGCAGTAGCCATTTACTACTAAAGCCACCAGCATAACGGGTGAAACCGGCACGAGATGACCGGTACTATTTTGTATTTCCTCCTTTCAGCTGCTATCACCTAGCGTCCGCATGTCACTGGTGCGGTTTTGGAATCAGAATTATGGGGCGCCGGCCGCTGTAGTAATATTAACACCAACAAAAAATGCATATTTGTAAGGTTTTTCCGCTAGCAGCAGCATAAACATCGGAACAACAATAACAACAAAGTCAGATCGATTGTATCCGTTAGTGTCGACTGTGCTTGGGAAGAGAGGTAGTGATTGGCTGCGCGGTATGATTTAGACAATCGATATTAATTACCAATTTTTCAATAGTGTATCTCAAACAAAAGTTTGTTTTTGTTACATAAATTTAACCGTAAAAGAATTTCTGATCGATTGATGCCAAAACCTCGAAAACCTGATTATAGATGACTGCAAAATAAGCGCTCAAAACCTGACCACTTTTCTCTGGTTTTCCCTGGTTGAATTACTAGATTTTCAAATTCAGGGGCCTAACTTCGATGTAGACGTTAGTCAACGTCAACAGCCTTCACCGGTGTCAATTTTCAATGAAAGTCCGGTTTTTGATAGAAATGAGATGTTTGTTTTAATATAGAAATTATTTGATTTGAGCCAAATCAATGAATGAAGTCGATGAACTAAATAAGCATCTACACTGGGGTCGCTTTTTACGCGGGTTGTTTTTATGCGTTTTTTTTTGAACAGAATATTTTTACAATAACGCGGATTATTTTTACTCGATTCGGAAGATTATTTGTACGTGGTATCAAATAAGTTTTCTATAAATATATCGAGTCTCATCTTATAAATGCGGTACAACTAACCGCGTAAAAAGCGACCCCAGTGTACATTGGCTGGCTGAACGGCTGGATAATGCGTAACATCGGGGCCAAGTGCGCCTACTGGAATAAAATAGACCCCTTATGTGGTCCTTAGCCTCTTATCCAGCCTCTCCTATCCCAACCTCCACGTGGTGCCAGCTAGGAAATGAGCAACCAAGGGAAGATCGGGCAACCAACCCCGGTGGAAACTTGGTCGTATGCTGACAGGGAAGGAGGGCTCTTTTGAGTTTCCGAGTGTTTGTCCTCCATGTTAGGACCGGCTCAAAACAGCGTCTGTACTCCAGGTTAGGGGCGGCCGATTACCGTCCTCGTGCTAACGTGGGACTCTAAACAGTGTTGCGCACGATGGTCCTCCGGCGAGAAGGACAGCGAGGTTGGTGCGCAGGCCTTACAAGCCGCCACCGTAAAACACTCACAAGTAATGAACGAGGAACAAAGAAATTCGGACTGCAACAATCGGCACAGACCCATGCGACGGAAACGGACTAACGATTGAAAATTCGGGACGTGGAACTGCCGGTCTCTCAATTTGTAAGAGTGCTTTCCGAAGTATTGAAATCCCGTAGATTCGACGTCGTAGCGCTGCCGCAGATGTGTTGGAAGGGCTCAATGGTACTTACGTTCCGGGATGGCCATGCCATCTACCAGAGCTGCGGCAACAAGCATGTGCTGGGGACAGCTTCTATAGTGATGGGTGAGATGCGGAAACGGGTGATTGGGTGGTGGCCAATCAGCCCTCGAATGTGCAGGTTGAGAATCAAGGGCCGTTACTTCAACGTCAGTATCATAAACGTGCACAGCCCTCCCCTCGGAAGTACCGAAGCAACAGGGATGAATTCTACGCGCAGTTGAAGCGTGAGTACGACCGCTGCCCAAAACATGATATCAAGATCGTCATCGGGGATTTCAATGCTGAGGTCGGCCAGGAGGAGGAATACAAACCGGTGATTGGAGCACGTTCTGATTGACTGTTGGCACTTCTCTGACATCATCGACGTCAGATCCCACAGGAGCGCTAACGTCAACTCGGACCACTACCTGGTGATGGTTAGGATGCGCCCAAAACTCTCCGTTGTTAACTACATTCGGTACCGACGCCCGCCTCGGTTAGACCTCGAGCGACTGAAACAGCCTAACGTTGCCGAAAACTACGCACATTCGCTCGAAGCTGCGCTGCTGAAAGAGGACCAGCTGGAGGAACTCCCCTCGAGGACTGTTGTACACTGTAGCGGAGATCGTCATCGGACAAGAGTGGTTTGACGACGAATGTAGGAGGGTGATGGATGAGGAGAACGCTGCGCGGGCGGCGAAGATGCGCAGTGCCACTCGTCAGAACGTGGAAAGACATAGACAGAAGAAGATACAGCGAACCCAAATCTTCCGGGAGAAAACACGCCGCCTGGAGGAGGTGGAGTTTGCCGAGCTGGAACAGCTGCATTATTGTCAGGAAACGCGAAAGTTTTATCAAAAGTTCAACGCATCCCGCAGAGGCTTTGTGCCGCGAGCCAAAATGTGCCAGGTTAGCTGTTTCATAATATTTTTCCTTTATTGCTTTAACATTCAAGTGTTTAAATCCAAAATTTGGGCGCAATATCATGGAATCTGAATTTTTTTAGACTTTTCAAAGCTTGGCGAACTAACGTTTTTTGTCTTTTTTGAAGTAGAATACTTCTCTCAGGAAGTTCGGCTACATAGGGATGTGAAATGAAAATCTAAAACCGAAAAAAGTGAAAAATATGTCCAATTTCAAATGCTAATAAATTGGTTAGTATTCGATGGATTTCCTTCGTTCTTGCAGCAATAGATTGGAAAATCTTCTAAGATTCTTCCCAAAATAAGATAATTGTAATTTTATTATTCACACTATTGTACTATTGAAAATAGTCAAGCCTTGTCAAAACGAAAAATTCGACCTCTGATTGGTCGTTATATGCTTGTTTCCCAAGCACGGTCGACAGAATCATATACCTTGCAATTGAAAACATGCTATTTGGCCTATATAAGAGCCTGTTTCAGCCGGAGCCGCTCATAATAGTTCTAGACAGCGACAACAGCAGTCGTCCTTCCTCAGCAGCAGCACTAGCCCTGTGGTTGGTCACCACGTCTCAGGAGCAGCGCGGTTTTTCTCAGCGTGTGTCGCCGAACAGCCATTATTCCCCCCGTGTTGGGGCAGCATGATAATTGCCATCAGGAAATCCAATTTCGGAAATCAAAATGCCTTTTTTAAGGCAAATAAACAAGTCATTGAAAGTTAATAATTTTTGTCCACGAAAGCAAGCATTCTGTGTTGCATCCTAGCAATTCAAATTTGTCGCACCCGTCTAATTTACTGAATGTGAAATAGCTTCCACAGTACATGTTGTCCGTGTATCTTAATTCCACCAATGTTAGGGCAGCTCAAAGGTTGTAATTAGCAACCGATTTTGAACCGCAACATGCTTTTCTCAAGGCAAATAAAAAAATAATTGAAGGTTAATAATTTTCTGGCATCAACACAAGCAGACTTTCTGTGCGGGATGCAATCAAATTCTAATGTAGTTGTCTAATTTTCACTTTATTTAGTAAACCCCCCACTGTAGGAGCAGCGCAAAGGCGCGATCAGCATAACCGACATTGAATAATTAACTGCCCTGTTCGACTATGCAGAGCTAATATGAAGTCGATTCAATCAATCAGTATAAACAGAATTTCGTCGTCTCCCAGCTGCCAAGTTGCAACATGATGCAACAAGCAACAGCGAGCAAACGAAATCGCTTGATGTTACAAACCGCAATAAGATACGGGTTAAAATCGTTGCGTGTGTGACTGACACGCAAGCAGCCGGGTTATCTTTCTTGTAAAAGTATTCTACTTCAACCTTGCGGTCGTGGCTTTGCATACAACCTTCTTGTGATTTATTCCCTTTGGATGGTTGATCTTTCTCGGTGAAATATACACACTATGTTTGCTTTAACATGACGTTTCGGCGTACTGTTATTCAGCCATCGTCAGATCTAAAATTTTATTTCTCCATTAGTTACACAACACGTACTACACAAATTTTTATTTTCAACTTACATGACAAAACAACATTCTTCTCCCACCAGTGTGGTTTGCTTACTGACCTTTTTTATTATTATTATTATTTTTTTTTTATTTATTACTCATATACCTTCCCTGTGTTGGTAACTTTTAATTTTCTGTTACGGTATGAGATATTGCTCGGATCTTACTCACTAAACCATTGTAGGCTGAGTCCATCCCCCCACATTCGCGTTGCATATTAACCGTTCTCTCGTCACCCACCCGCCGTATGTGAAACGCCTCCGCAATGGTTCTGCTCTCCTGATTCTCGATGCGTTCCAAAATTTTCGTGTTGTCAAAGTCAAAATTGTGACCATGATCCAGGTGATGCTGTACTAATCCTGTTTTTGCTTCTTTTTTCCGTATGTCATTTTTGTGTTCATTTATTCTTGTTTCCAACATACGCCCTGTTTGTCCAACATAAACTTTGCCATCATCTGTGCCACACGGAACCTCATATACGACATTTTTTGTTTTCATTTTTGGAATCGGGTCCTTAAGGCGGCTAAATACCGTGTCTTTTATCTTGCCACCCGGTTTATGCGCTAATGTTATTCCCTGCTTATTTAAAATTTTTGACAATTTTTCGCTTAGCCCTGGAATGTAAGCTCTTAATTTGTGGTTCACGAAAATGTAAATTTTAAAGTCATAATTATTAGTATTTGTACAGAAATTTGTGTTTTATTGTTCACGTAGTTCTACGTTTTATTTATTTGTTGATGACGCTGCTGGCCGCTAGTGGCGTTGGGTGTTTGCGGTGTTTGTCATTGCCATACTGAGCGTGTGTGTGTGGGGAATATGGTAAATATCGATATTCGCGGAACTTAGTCAACACACTTGCTACTACAGGTATCCCAACAGGCGCAGAATATATATGTGTAAATTTGTTGTCAAAAAGGATACCGGTAACGAAAATGCACTTTCAAAGGAAAGCAATCCAATTCGACGGATTATTTTTCAGAACCAGTAGGAATGGCAAACAATAATTATCCCTTTTCATCACCTAGATTCTGAGAAATGTTACGGAAATATTCAAACAAATGTTCAAATAAACTGCCGGGATCCAACTTAATGTTGCTCTTCTGTTATTTTTTCATGTATATGTGCTAACTTATGAGCAAAGTTTTAAATAAGATGTCTGCTGTCCGCGGGTCTGTTAAGCTACTAGTGGCAACGTCGCACAGAGGTGTACATAAAACAATCATCTGGCCGAAATAAGAAAAAAAAAAAATTGTCGCTTTTTGGTGCCGCTATATTTTTTTCTGCAGCTTAAATAAATGCTTCACAATATACCATCACTCGATTAACGTTAAGTGGTATTATCATATGCTGGAAGCGCTGTAAACATTGACAAATTTTCAAGCATTTTTTGGGAATCGAACCAAGTTGTGCCAGGCGTCAAAAAAATGACAATTGATCAATATGCACCAAATGAATGCTTTATGTCCAATGCTAATAAACCGGTTGATAAAAATTCTGATGTTAAAATTTATAGCTACTCTTAAGAAGTTTTTGAAATTGGTGATTTTTACGTATTTTCGAGCGTTTTCATTATTGAAAGAATTATCGAATCTCGTGGGATCCGATCATATAATCATCGGGGGAATGGAAGTTCATAACATCACATCCACGCAAATACCTCAGCCGGTAACGTCCAGATTGACATTTGCGACCCGTTTGAAAAAAGTTGTTCATGACATATTTTGAGAAATACCTGCCTCATGCTTAAAACAGAGTTTCAGTTCAACAAAGATTAAATAAGATTAGTTAAGTGAATGAACTTCAACTATTTTAAGTTAACTTAAAATTAACTTGACGCACAGAATCAATAATTCAGGTAAATAACACTCCGTCCAAAAGCCTTTTTCTAACCTACGTAGGTTCCACGAGGCATCATATAATCTGTGAGCAACAAATTTAAAAATTCAAAATGAAGATATTTTGCTACATCATTTTTCTTGTAAATTCTTCGATTTGTTTCGCTGCCCGTTTTGCGAACACAAATTATACGAGCGTACTTCTTCATCTATTCAATAACATTAATGAAGCCACATAGGCTATGTAAATGTAAACATCAAGTTATGTACGTGATATTTAGTTACTTTTTGATACAATACTCGAACCAGCCACTTCCACTTCTCACTCAAATATTTTCCAACATATGACTAAACAGTAGCGAAAATAATTTTGGCCAGGTTTCCACTCGAGTTACTTCTCTGTGCGCTCGAAAAATAATCCGTCGAATTTGGATTGCATTTCGTTACCGGTATCCTTTTTGACAACAAATTTACACATATCCATTCTGCGCCTGTTGGGCTACCTGTAGTAGCAAGTGTGTTGGCTAAGTTTCCCGAATCTCGATATTTACCATATTCCCCATACGCACGCTCAGAATAGCAATGACAAACACCGCAAACAGCCAACGCCACTAGCGGCCAGCAGCGTCATCAACAAATAAACAAAACGTAGAACTACGTGAACAATAAAACACAAATTTCTGTACAAACACTAGTAATTATGACCTTAAAATTACATTTTCGTGAACCACAAATTACGAGCTTTCGATTGATGTATATATCATCGTTGTCCGATTCATTTGAAACAAAATCATGTTTCAAGATGGCTTGACTCAGTTTTTTGAAAATTTCTCGGAAACCACTTAACCACAAATTACCACAAATTGGATTTCGAACTCACAAATTAACCACTAAATATTAGTGATAAAAGAATTAAAAACAATTATTTTGTCAAGCCATCTTGATATATGCGTGCAAAACAAACTTATTTCATTAGATATTGTAAAATTTGATTATAGTGGCCCGACACTAAAAAAAATTAAAAAAAACGTGATTTTTTGTAGAAAAGTAGCTTAAAAGTTTAGTTGCCGCAGTTTGCCACGGTTGTGACTACATTCAAAATTTAGGTAAAAACATAAGCTTTCAAATGCATACTGTCCGCTGCACAGTGGTCCACTCTAGAGCAAATCACGGTCAAAACCTCAAACTCATTTTTAAACGATTGGAATTGAAGAATTACGGTTTTCTAACACCCTTAAACTTATTCCGTATTAAAGTAGACTTCATATATGTAATCTTTCTGGTTTTTATAGATGAATTATTTGTTATTTCTGTCCATTTTCATGCTTTTTTCGTAATATTTCTGTAACCACTTGATCGATTTAGCTCCATCAACCGTCAAACGAACGGAATTTTAGTCTTCTTACACTCTACTGTTTGTAATTTGAAATCGTATTACCTGTTCTGGAGATATGAACCAAAATAGTGCCAAAATATTCACATAATATACCTACAGCTCCCCTTAAATGATCAAAACTCACCATACGACCACTCAAATGATTCGGAATTATAAAGTTAGGGTAATTGGTACCACATAATGTGTCTAGGTAATTACTGACCAGTTCTGGACCCATCCCGGTGTTCAGTTTATTATAACTAAACCGAACTCCGCCATGCGACCCTTTTTTTCCTGGATCTAGTCAGTTTAAAAATGTAATGCTGTAGGGGTGTATTCAAGTAAGTTTTTATACTTCAAGTATTAAACGTTGAACGAACTTCAAAGCTATTAGTCTTTTTATTCTACAGTATAATAATAATATTTACAACAAAGGAAAATTATTATTCGGAAAAAATTCAGATTATTCATCTGATTCTGAGCCAGATTGTGATTCATCAGTTTCTGACTCAGATGACTCGACTTCTGAATCTACGTCAGTCTTTTCTTTCACCTCATGCTTGAATAATTGCTGCACTTCTTCAGGAAGCTCTAGATGATGCTTTTTTGTTGGTTTAAGGTGCTGGGAAATTAGAGGATCGGGAGTGATCAGCATCCTGTTCACGATGTCTCGTTTTGTGTATTCTCGACTGTCTTTCCTTGCAAAACTGTTACGACATGATTTGATGGTTTTGTTGCTCCGTTCTTGGGCTTCTTCCGACATCCTTCCCACGGGAAGAATAGATTTCTCTGTGATTTGGTGGCCATGGATCAGTAACTTATGTAAAGCTGTGGGCATATTATACCACCAATATAACTCCACATATAGCTCCGCTGTTTCCAAGCAATAAGCTTTGAAAGCTTCAGTATTCAGTTCGCTGCAGCAAGAAACAGCTATCAGAACATTTCTTGTCCTTTCTACTAGTCGTTCATCTACACCACATATTTCTGAGCTCATTTTTGGGTTTGCAAAAAAACGACGAGCAGTGTTCCCATCATTTGAATTACCGCAACCACCTGGCTTGGGTCTATCAATTAGCAAACCCATTCGAGTTCGGAAACCGTCCTGAATCCTTTGTTTGGCTTTTTTCAACAGATCCTCATTTCCAGTCTTCTTCCATGTTTGAAATCCAACCGGTATCCGATGTGTATATAACATTCAAAGCTTCGGATCCATGCGTGTAGTGAAGACATACCAAAATCCAATGACTCTTCGTTGACTGGTAAAGACAACATCAACTCTAGCTTATTGAATTGTGAAGATGTGGCCTTGCAAATATGACAGCGCAATGCTGACGTTGTCTCAGTCAACACATTTTTTAACTTACCATCAACCATGGTCAAATAGAGCTGATACCGTACAATAATCCTATTACTACCGATTACCGTATCAAAAGGCTTTAGATTTTCAATCTCTGCTTTCATTCGTTCGTACTCCTCCTCAATCACCTAATAAAAATGTATATTATTTAAAATTGGAGCCATAATTGGTAGTATATAAGAACAACCTGTTGAGTTTCCGGACGAAACTGTATGTTTATAGGCCTACACGAATATGGTGACCCGGGATGCTCATTATCCCAAATAGTATCTGCACCAGTTTCACTGCCTGACAGACGTAATGGGACTGTAAAAACAAAATAGAAACCTACTGTGAGAGACTGAGAAAATCGAATTTCCATGAAAATTCGTACTTTAGTGAATTCAAACTTGTTTTTCTCAAAATCTGTATATGCTAGAATGAATCTTTCAACATATTTGGACTTAGAAGACCTAATTCTAAAAATGTAGAGTAGAAAACTTGAAGGACACAGCTACAATCTCCCTCAGTAGAACATCTTTTTTGACTTTCTGTGAAAATACGTAGTTATGTGATTTTGCACTGAAATAATTTGGTAACTTCAAAATTTACTTTTGTTAATCGTATTTCATATACTCGACATGATTTGATGCAAAGGACATTTGATACGTATGATAAATCCATGCGTTTGTTCAATCAGTAGGAAAAAATAAAAAAAGGCACAGACATATTTGGGTCTCACATAAACTGGCAGGGGTTCAGAGGGGTGGCACCCTTACTAAAACTTAGAGCAGCTATTCCCCTTGAATAATATTCCGAGTTTACTCAAATCGGCCGCAGCATCGCTGAGAACGACCATTTTCTAAAAAAAAGTTCCGTCCCGGGTCTTTACGGGTTAAGAACACGTGAAAATCTCTATTTTCTGAATAACTGAACATTTGTTCGTATTCGTTGAGTCCTGATGCTCCATCGCAGCCCCATTTTATGATAAAAATAAGAGATTTCAGTATTGCTTTAGGATAATTATAGATTTCATCGCTAAGCCTTAAGATCAATCTCTTTGTGTTTTTATCTAGAAGTGCCTGTAACTTAATGCGAACTCCGACTTCGTCGACTTCAAATGCCTCTTCAGGAGGATACCATTCCTTTTTTGCCTGCAGCACTTTATGGTATGAAGGATACCGATCTTTAACAGGTTCTCGTACAAAAAGATATGCCTGCTTGCTTAACCTGGCTTGGACTATTGTTGCTACAGCTTTTTCTGGAGATACTGCTTTTGCCACTACGGAAGTTTCGACGGCTTGCCTAATCGAAGTGGCAATATCTTTTTTGCCAGTTGATCGCATACTCATTTCGGCAGCAAGTGTTAATTCCTCAGGAGTGTATATTGTACGCATATGTTCAGTCTTCCTTCTTTTCGTTCGCATGCTGGATTTTTCGAAAGGTTTTTTGGGCCGTCCACCTTTGTTGATCGAACAGGACCCTTTTAGTCTTATGCTTTCTTCCAGCCACGGTTTAAACCTTACCTCGAAGTATTTGAAGTCTGCTTAAACTTCTTGGTGAAACATTTCCAAAATGATGAAAAATCTGCGTCGTGTTCCGGGCTTTTGAAAAAAGCACGTGCTACCGCCCGCTTTTTCTTAATGCCGGAACATCTTCGAATCTCTTCAAAGATTACTCTTCTTCTTATGCGAATTTCTATTTGAATAATTGAGAATAGCGTTGTACGTTGGTGTCTAAGAGTAACTTAAAAGGTTGTTTAAACTTACCATTATCCATTTGGGATTCTTGGTTGTGTGCACAAGGAGAAAGAATCAGCGGCTACACTTAAACGTTGTGTTCTCCACGTTGTTTATTTTCCACACAGCCGTTTGTGAAGCACGTGTTCCTTGGCTACTACGATTGAATGAAGAGCATGAACCTGATACGCAATCAGAATAACTTGTGTAAAAATATGTTCTTGCCCTCTAAAATTGAATGAAAAGCTATTTATCGGTTGTTTTCGATAAATAGAACCTTCACCATTTTGAAGCTTATGAATTTACCTTTCAAATGAAACCTATTGGATAGCGGGCTCTCATGGGCAACTATAGTTTCAAGGCATGTTTAACCCGGAATATGTTTATTAGACAACAATTTAACACAATACAAAAACCTCTAGTTGTTTAAAAGTTTCTGAAATCAATATAAATATTCCTTGGACATATGTGAACAGGTTCTCTGAAGGCATCACTCATGTACGTGCATCCTGTTAAGCTACAGGATGGTCTCAAGTTATGAAATGCATACAGTGATTATCCCAGAAAAACACGATGTTTGTCCATTCCTAATGCTGTAAAAAAATCAAAACTCAACGGATTACAATCAAACTTTGGATTTATGTCCCGAAAGGATTGAGGAAGTATAAAAAAATATAATTCTACGAATTGGTTCACTTTGATTATTAAGGTTTTGGCTGTCCTTGGACCACTGTGCGCTGTAGCGCAAAACTGCGCAAATTGTCACTTTAGTGAAAAAAGCGATAGCAGATTATTTTAGTTTTTATTTTGAAAGTTGAAATTTCATCCAGGATTAATTTTAATCATAAACATGATACCCCATTAATGAAAATTTATGATATCGTACTCAATCCGTAAGGTTGAAATGTAAATTTGGGCAAAAATCACAAAACTTATCAATGAAAAGTTATAAAATAAGTGTTAAACAAGAAAACATTTAACAGATCTTTATGAAATTTTAATGATGTCAAACTTTATCATTTTCTGCAAAATTAAAACAACATTAAAAACATTCAGCCCTTTTCAATTAATGATCATGAATTTCGCTAAACTGATTGAAGTGTCAAATACTAGCAGTAAATTCATGCCATCAAACTCCTGCTAACAATAGCCCGTTTAAAGACTGCTTTTGCATCGCACTCATTTGCACACAAAAGTAAAGCACACATTTTGCTTTATGAGAAAAAAACAAAGAACAGTCGTCGTCCTCCGCATCTTTTCGTATTCATTTAGACCGTTGTGTCATTCCAGTGTCTTGGTTTTCAAATTCATAAATTCGTTGAATTTCATTATGGAGCCTTCAACTTCAGCGGCACCACCTAATTTAACGTCTAGTAAGTTGTCGAATCATGGTTTTACACATGTATTTAAATGTCCTTTTTCAACCATAGAAACCGGATTAGAAAGACAACATATATATCAAACAATGAAACATCGAAAAACACAAGAAGAAATGCAAATTGCAGCGAAAGAAATTTTTCCTGCTGATAAGTATACTGAATTTCAAATTTTCTGGAAACAGTTCAACACAAGATTCAAGCGATCACAGCGGAAGATGATGATGATGATGACTTTTTCAATTTGTAACTAGTTTGTATTACTTATGGGTCATTCCATACGAAGTGTACATGCCACTTGGACACGACCATCACGGATTTGGCTCTATGCTGGGGGAATTATTCATCTAGGTTCACTATGAAAAAATCCCAATTTTGGTGTCGATTGGAAAACCCCCTGCTCTGTGGGACCCCCCTCTTTGTGACAAAGTTAGGCAATTTTTGTTCAAAATTCCGTTTTTCTTTTTCTTACAATTCATAGGTGTAGGACGTCCGCAAAATACTGATAGATGATTTTTAAACAAAATAAACCAAAGAATCCAAAAAAAAATATAATTTTTGACTGGAAGTGTTGCCAGATAGATTATTTTTGTATTTGGAAACTAAATTTACATTTACGGCAAATGAAGCCAACTGCAACATTTTCGTTGTTTCAACACATGTTACAAGGATGAAACAGTAATGTGTATGACCTTATGCGTGGAATTTGATAATAACATGGTAACTGCTGCATGGTCAAATTTTAGCAACGAAGATGTATCGTAGCAGCAACTTGGGCGAAATAATTACATGGCGTTGTGGTAAACAGAGATTTTCTGTATAGCGATTGAT
The DNA here is from genome assembly GCF_029784165.1 of Wyeomyia smithii. Taxonomy (NCBI): domain Eukaryota; kingdom Metazoa; phylum Arthropoda; class Insecta; order Diptera; family Culicidae; genus Wyeomyia; species Wyeomyia smithii. The sequence continues at coordinate 9,248,796 of NC_073695.1, forward strand.
CTTTGATTATTTCCAGAAATTTGATGAGGATTCAACTACAGTTATCAATTTCTATTCAATTTTTACGTTTCTACTATTTACGTCGTTTGCTGTAGAAACTCTTGCAAGTTTATGGCGCAGTATTTATTTTGCTTCTATAATTATGCTCATGCTCATTCTCAGTTTTTATTTTGCTTCTTGAATTCATCAGCACTTCAGCGTGATAGTGAAATTCAAATCAATTTGTTTTATTTGGTTTTAGAGACCAAAATTTTTCTGCCGAATTGTAAAAATGGTTTTTAGATGACTTCTAGTCCAAGTATCAGAGGCGCGATAAAATATAAAAGGTCACTGGTTAGTCACCTGAGCAATGTTATTATTTTATTAACCATTTTAAACGTTACAAAGGTGTAATATTTCCCTCTCGTGTGTTGTGAAGATAATAATATTTGCAAGAAGCGCTGTAAAGAACCTGGATGTGATGATAAACTGCAACATTCCCGTATGTAAACTGCTCGCCTTGCCTTGAAGACATGGACATCAGTATGAACCTCAGCAAAAAGTTACAACGCAGTACATACGATCGACCAAAAGTTGCTGTTACATGACTTGAGAACGTGACAGCAACTTTTAGGAGTATTGTTGTGTGTTTGTTTTGTGTATCTCGCACGCATCACGTTGGCAACTTATATGCTTCGCCCACTAGGTCTATCCAGTGAAGGTTAGATTTTCAAATGACGTTTCCACGTTTCAACAACAAATTCAACATCGCGAATAACGTTGTTGGTGTAAAGATTTTTGAAGCAGCGATGCAACTTTAGTTGTTGCTTGTATCTTTACAATTTCATTGTAGTAACAAATAATGTTCCTTGAAACCTCAGAATTTCATTAGTGCAACAAATGATTACAATTTATTATTTAATCATGTTTCAATTGTTGCTTGGGTATTCGGGCTCTGCCAAAAAAAACTTGAGCTTGAATGACCGCACATTTTGTAGTTGCTACACCGTGATGGATCTGAGCTAGTGCAGTTCCACAAACAACCACCGTAAGATTATTTTCAATGTACAACAATTCAGTAGCTTTCGCTTTGTTTATTAAGATCGATAAAGGCGTTGACTACGTCCTTACGGTCGGTTAGGGAAGGAAAGATGGGAGTGTTACAATCGTTGTTGCTAAAGATCTGGTTTACCTCTGTATCTTTAACGACTGTAACGGTAAGGAAGATACTTTGACATCCGTGGTAAGTGACGGATTTTAATACTTTTACTCGTTAATCACCCTGTAATCGTAACTGCCTGGAGATATTTTCATTCATCTTTTTTCCTGAATTTAAACGTGGGGGAAAGGTCAAGTATGGGATTGGCGGGAGCCTGAGAATTAATCCATGTGTAAGAGTCCCTTTCACATCGAGCTGTATCTGCTGCGATTCGAACTCATGACTCATGAATTGCATGTCAAAGTGAACTCTGTAAGGCTACGAGCTTCCTTGATATTCGAGCTCTGTCAACAAGATGCGATAAAGTTTAAGCTATTATTGCTTATGTGTCGTTTTTTTCTCTCAGGCAATGAAAACGACCAGCTTCGTAAACGCAAAAGCGAGAATGACGGGACTTAAAAAAATTGTATAGTAGTATGTACTTCATATGGATTATTTCTCTTTAAAAACAATCTTGAGACTATGCTCGCCCACTAACATATCTATTGATAAAAGAAGAAATGAGTGTTAGATTGCAAATGCAATGTTGGTGGGGAACCGTGGTGCAGAGTGCGTAAGAAGCAAAAGGTACCCGGATCGGATTGTGCTCGATTTATTTTCGCTTCAATTCTTGTGCGGCAGAAGACTGTTGCTGACTAAAGAATAGACAACGTGGATGGTGGCTGCTTTAAAAGCAGCAGAAAAAGAGCTCATCAACTACTAACCGAAACGAAATTCTTAATTCTTAATGATTGGGTGTAATTGTTCCAATACAAACACTGTCCTTCTCAGAACAAACAAATCTACAATTGAAAAGTTAATGAATTTACTCTTTTGGTTATACACATAGTGGTAGGTGTAGAATAAATTGAAACGAGCTTAGCAAAATATACAGGACAAATAGGATTGAAAGATGAAAAGTTAATTTTCTCCTGTCTATGATGTATGCCGTTATAGCCAAAATGCAGAAATGCCCGCAAGCTTGTAGAAAAGTGTCCTAATATATGGTGGTAATAGCTCGAGTATTGGTACACTGCCTGTCCTCTACTCTACAAGATAAAGCTCAATTTATGACATAACGAGACATGAACGATGCTAACATTTCCGTTCGCCGTGAGGGGGTAGTGGGAAGTGATGTGCTAAATATGTCGTTACAATGAGACCTAATAATCTTGAAGCGGTTATGAGATGGAAGTCGATGACTTTGGCAAGTAACAATTAAAAACGTGGTAATTTTAGTTTTCTAACCTCTTGCTCACTGTGTTGTGGGTTAATGAATGATAGGTCCTCGTTGTCTTACGTCAATAATGCGGTTGTGTGTCAGATATATCCTGCTCCTTTTTTCCTCTTTTGGTAATCAAATAACAAAGCTAGCGTCACTTCGAGAAAAATAAGTTTATTACATGTCATAAAATTAACATTGTAATCTACATATTTCGGGTAATACCGAAGCATTTTGACTTGCAACACCATTTTTTATCAAGACAAAGACCTTCCAACCCATCTAGTATGTAGGAAAACTTACTAAAGATTAACTGCCGGTACCCGGATAACTGTCCTGTAATGAAAAACAACATGTTGAGAAAACGGCGATTTAATATTATCCGGAAATTTTCTGATTTTCAGCAGTTACATCCAAAACCGATAACCAGAACAGTTTCATGGCACCACAAGTTTAACGTCGAGAACAAAAAACTATGGGTGCAATGGGTTTTATAACTTGAAAAAAAAAAACAATATGTGGGACAAAATATGCGGGTACATTTTAAAAGTACTCGCAAATTTTGTCCCCTCACATAAAAATATCACATATAAATTCAACTGGCAACGTAGATTGTACTACAGAAAAACAACATTAGTCTAGTTAATTGAATGACATACTTCTATATGCCTAAAATTATTCGATGTACACTAATTTGGAGCAAAATTATATGTTCGCAGTTTGTACCACTATGCAGTAGGACTGTACTGCCGGTACCCGCAAAACTGTCCCATACTGATTTTGGTCACTTTTGAGATATCATCGGGAATCGACTTAATTGTTATCATATTTTCTGGAAAAAAATTAAAATTGATACTTTTGTATGGAAAAACATAGAAAAAATACCAAGTTGTTTTTGTCCCATATTGAAAGTACCCGCATTACAGTCCCACTGCATAGTGGTACAAACTGCAAACATATAACTTTGCTCCAGGGAATTGTAATTGGCGATAATGGCACGGAGAAACGAGGTTTCGATAAGACTCCTTCCTCTTGACATAATAAGTCCCTCTTAGAATAAACCTGGCTAGAGAGGAACGTTAGGTGTAGCCTCAGCTCAGGGAATTGTAATTTGGCGATATTGGTAGCAGTAAGCTTGAAATGAAAGTGTAAACTCTCACACACAAGCACGGATATAAATGAAAAGCGTATCATTCACTTCAATAGTGATACTGCCAATAATATGAAGTGCGGAATACAGAAAACACCTGGGAAATATCACAATAGATCAAAATGTCTCTGGTCGCAGTGATGAGTCCACACAGAGGAAAAAAAAAGTCGATTCCCGATGATAACTCAAAAGTGACAAAAATCATTATGGTACAGTTATGCGGGTACCGGCAGTTAACAACTCTCCCAATATTAAATATGTTTTGAAAATTTTATCAGTACATACAAAATTCACAACTGGTTGATAATCGGGAAACACTGTGACACTTTAATTGGAACCACCCTAACGCAACCACCCCCTTTCACGCGGGATAGTATTGGTAGCAGGCCCCCCGAAACCGGTGAGCATTTTCCTATCCACACCGGCCATACACGGACTGCAGCTGTAACACAGCCGAAAGGATGAAATCGAGAGTGAGTTACTCACCCCCGTGCGGGGCCGATGCCGCTTCGTTTGCGTGAATCGTTAGGGAATGCAGTAAAAACTGCATGCCGCCATCATTACCAGCAAACGCCAACGACGACGCTTACGACTTGTTTTGGTTACTGCTGCGATCGGGGCGCTCAGCAGGCGTTCTTTGCTGTTTGGGTTGGTGCGACTTAGCGAACCTATACATTAGAGAAATGACAAGATACTCACCGTTAAGGCAACTGTCAACATCAAAACGGATAACGGCAATGCAAAATGATACAACTCGCCCGTTTTGATGTTAACAGTTGCCTTAACGGTGAGTGTCTTGTCATTTCTCTAATGTATAGGTTCGCTAGTGCGACTGCAAAAGAGAGATTAAGAACTTGCATGCGAGAGATTATGGGAGCGAGCTTGTACACACAACAACAGCCTGCTGCTGCTGACGTGAGTGGTCGACACACGTGATCGCCCGGAGCGTCTGCCGCCTACTACACACAGCTGGTGGACTGTTTTCCGCTGTAAACTATAAGCGGTGAGTGCGTTTCCGCTCCTATGCATGCACTGGTGTGCGTTGGCGGTTCTCGTGCTCGGCGGTTGAATTGAATTTTTCACACCGACCGCGAGCGTGAGTGACACTAGCTGAAAACAGCGAATGTCTGCATCGGCGAGATGGAATAGAACCGACGGGGACCAGTTAGTAGTAGCCGTAGCAGTCAGAAGCATCAGCCGCAGAAGCAGCCTCTAGCAAATCTCAGTCTTATCAAACTCCTCGACGGATTACACACTCGGTATAGAAAACACCTCGGAAATCCACCGCTGGTCAACCCGCACAGAGTCTTGTAGTGCATCTCAGTCACGTTTTGGTAGCTGTCGAGTGTGTACTTATCCGTGTCACGGACGAAGAAGAACCGTGTCCTCGTTCCGTCAAATCCGTGTTCGTTGTGATAACAGTTCAAAACCCGGTCTCCACACGATCCGCCGTGTCCACATTGCTGTAGTGTACGAACGCAGTAGTGGCCGTCAACGCTCGTCAATCAATCACTGCGCTTAGAAGTTGGAAAAAGTTTGCCTAGCATATTAGCAGTGGACAGAGCCAAACCGCGCGACTAGTCCTGGGTTTTCCGACACACCAGCTTAGTCCTGTAGTTTGTTAGTTGCATCACGAACCGTCGTTTGACACTTTAGAAACTTTAGAAACCACACACTCACACCCGATACACACTGACCCTGACACTAAACCGCATCGCTGAACATCGCCAAAGTCCGCGTCGTGCCGCTTGTTGTTATTGCCGTCGTCGTCCAGATATCGAAGAATTCGGCATCGTCGCGTGGATCGGTGGAAATTCCCAGATAACGTCGTAGCATTCTAAATAGTCCACTTGAAACACCGGCGGCGGTAGCGTGCAAATCACTCCACGGCACGGTGTTTGTGTGTCTGTGTGTTTGCGCCCTCCTCCAGTTGGTTTGGGTATTTTTGGAAGCATCGAAAACCGACCGACCGACCGACCGTCCGGACCGGCAAGTGCTGTTGGGTTGGAAAAGCCAGACGCCCCGACCTGCATCCCGAGCGGAGAAGAGATAAATTTCATCCACGATCCGAGTGCGGTGCCGCACGGCTAATTGAATCAGCGGAAGTTCATTCAAAATTGAATGCTATCACTCGGAAAGCAGTTATCTATAAATAAATATTCAAACCAATATAAATAAACCATTAGTAGTTAATTGATAGTTTCTCGTTTTCCCCGGGATACCCAGTAGTCACAGTAAGAGCTAACGCCAACCGTTTAGAAGTTATTCACTCTGTCTGTGCCGCGTTGATAAGTAGAGTTCGTGTGTAGATTTCGTGTGCAGTGTAGAAATAAGAAGCAAAAAAAAGGTTGAGGAAATCAATTCGAAAAAATTCCGTAATATAAGTAAGAGTAAATAAACACCATTGCCGGTACAAGTGATTCGCTGTTCGTCTTTTGCGTTTTCTACTCTAGCCAAGTTCAAGCCATTTTGCTGGGTCAAGTGAATCCTCAAAGTGCGGTGGTAGATAAATATTAATAAAGATAAAAAAAAATTGCAGAACTTCAACAATAATCTATAATTCCCTCCGAAGCAGCTGCTGTTGTCGTCGTCATCGTCGTCGAAAGCCGTCAAGCACGTGGTCAGTAGCGTTGAATTCTCCAGCCGTCTGTGATTCAGCTTAAGTAGCAGAAATAAGAGAAGCGAAGCCGAGAAGAAAAGTTGATAGGAGAAAAGTTTGGCAAATCAGCCAAAATTCAAGTGTGCTGTGATTTTCCAATATATTGTACCAGTTGAAGAAGGTGAAAAAATCGAGGAAATCGAGTTGTTTATTGCCACTTGCAACACAGATCTGCAGTTCATCGTCATTCGTTTCTAGTTGATGTCTTCGTGTTGATCGAGTAGTGCGAAAGTCAGATTCTGTGATATCACACAGTGATAGGAAGAAGCCTCTCCCAGAGTGTCCAATCGCAAGTTTTTTTTTTTTCTTGTACGTGTCCTCGTTGGAAGCAAATTTTGTGGTGCGTCGTGTTGTAGTGGTTCGAGTTCGAGCATATTCAGAAGCATTTACGCCCCGTTAGAACAAGCAATCAAGCTGTGGAAGATGGAGCACCAGAATCAGGACCTCGGAGCGCATCAGTCCAGCAATCAGGCGGAGGTGCCGAACGACCCAGGGTAAGCCGCTGCACAGCCAAAATGTGCTTCTCGCTTAAAAATAGTTTCCTCTGTGTAGGTGGGACAAATTTGTTAAGCCGATATAATTCGTGCGTACTTTTCGGCTCTCTGTAGGACATGTCATCGGCATGTGTCAATCAAACCGGGGCCGAAGATTTGTTCGTTTGTCGGGCCGCCTTCACCACCCCGGCGGAGTCTGACCCCGGAGTCGTGTTGGTCGTCCACGGGGTTTGCCTCGTCACCGAAAGGTGATCACGACGGTAGACAGCCTCTGGCGACACACGGACGCCGTTGTTGAAGTCTGTTTCCGATGACCTAAGCTTGGAGAGTACACTCAAAAATGTGAACAAAAAAAAAACCGTAGCAATGCAATAACTGCTCTGTACTGCTTTAAAACAGACAGAAGCGGAAGAAAATCGAAAAAAAAGTTCCATTATTCACTGCTATAGTTTCAGCCCTATTTGTGTTTATTCGAAGTTTTATGCTCAACGCAGACTGTTGCATCAGTTGCGGTCAAATTAATTGTGGCTTTGCCTGTTGGAGCCCCCGATGGAATTAACTGTATCGGAAAGGACATTACGACCATCGGCAGTAGAATAGGTTGCGGTTAGGTTAACAAATAAATGCGTTAGTTTTTTGTTGTTCTTACGATACATATTGTAACTGGTTGCTGGTTGGTATTGAACTTTCACAAACTATTTTACTGACAGTGAAATTTTTTCCCAATAACATTTATAACGAGTGTCATTCGGAGCACCTGCGAAAAAGCGCCACTGTCGGGTCTTTTTACTGATCTCATAAGAATTGATGAGAACTGTTTTCGTTCTATCCGTTCAGTAGCAGTTAACTACATGCGTATGAGGAACGATATTCCGTGACCGCTTCCTATTTATGGCCTCCAACAAATGATTGGTTTTATTTCCATATTTGTTTGCAGTTATATTCGTGATATATAGTGAATCTTATTTTGAATGTGAGTGGATTTTTGGCTTCTTCAAGGCCATTATTCGTGAGCTGCAAAAACATCTTGATTCGTAGAAATTCTCAGATTGCTAAGCCAAACTTCTGTCGCTCATAATGAGGATTCTGTTCATGTACCGTTCCACGTACAAGGAAAAAGTTCATCTAATTCAGCTAGAAAAAAAAAAATAATTATAAATACGTATTTTGAAAAATGTTCCCAGGCATGGTGTCATTTTTTAATGTTTGTCTTTCGTAGTAACTGCAGAATATGTTTTAAAAACCGAATAATTCGTTGACATTCATTGCATACTTAATTTTTGAATAAATGTGTGTAAATAAATGAATGTTTTTAAACAAAAACTTGTACAAAACTAGGACATGAACCTTGAAGTTAATAGAGACACGATATTCGTACATAATTTTGAGCCTAAAACAGAAGTATGAAAAGGCCACTGGCAACATGCCCGGGATTAGTTTTCATTCAGTTTCATTTCCGCAAAACCGATTGCTATCACTTATTTGCGGCAAGCAACTACCAGCAGCGCTGCCGTTTATCATCTGTCTAAAATTCGCTCCACTGAAGTACATACGTTTGGGCATATCAGTCTATAAATACATTTTATAATTAGAACATTAAACTAGTTTTCCCAACTATCGTGAGCTTAGATACAGCAGAGCACAATTGTAGTAATCATATATCTAAGTGTTCTTATATCTTAATATTTCGTGCTCGTACTTTCGATCCAATTTGATTCATATTCAAAGGTTTCGCTGCCTGAATGGCATTGAAAAGCTGATACTTCGAATTAAAAAAAATCAAAACATTTGGAGCAGCCAACAAAACGACAAAGCAACTGAAATAAATCTTCCGATTAATTCAAGGAACATCTAGAGGAAAAGCAGTTATTGAAATGTATTAGAAAATTGATTTAACATTAGCATCGACAAAAAAAGAGAAGAGGCGAACTGAGACGGCTTCAGTAAACCAAGACTACTTTTAGATACATCTAAGACGAAAATTTCAACACAATTCAGACAAAAGCTTCACAAACTTCATTACATAGCACCGTAGAAAGGGTAACAAACAGAACGAATGTTTTGTTTTGCAAGATTTCAAAAATTCGTTCGATGCTGTTAAGGGGGGACCCTACTCTGGAAAGTTGAAAAATAATGAATTTTCGTGATATTTTTTTCGGATGTTTAGAGAAAGGAGAGGTGTCGAGCATTTCGGCTATGGATTAAGGTATATTTGAAGATTTAGTTTGTGTACCGTGGGTGCAAATATAGTGAGTATTACGCTATTGGCAGTGTTTTTCTCGAAACCATGTTTTTTCAACTGGTGGTAAGTTTTTCTCAGCATCTACTGAACCGATTTTGCTGAATTTTTTTTTAACATGTAAAAATGGATTATCTAACTTGTTACGTAGCCGTTTTTTGATATCTGAGTTTTTCAATGTTTTATGATTTTTTAAAAAGTGATTTTTCATGAAAAACAATTTTTTTACTAAAATGGCCGCCATTTTGGCAATTTTTGGAAATTTCAAAAACGGCTACGAAACAAGATAGATAATTTGTTTCTATATACTGAAAAAAAAAATCAGCCCGATCGGTCTACTAGAAGCTGAGAAAAACTTACCACCAGTTAGGTACTGATTTAGAGAGAGCATCCACGTTCCCAGCTGCCAACAGTGTAATACTCACTATATTTACATTCACGACATGGAAAATACATCTTCAAATATACCTTAGTCAATAGCCAAAATAGCCAAACACTTCACTTTACTCTAGACAGCCAAAAAAAATATGAAAATTCATGATTTTTCGACCTTCTAGAGTAGGGTCCCCCCTTAATTCATACAACCTATTCCGCTTCAATTGTAGTTAATTTCCATTTGCTTTTTTCTTCAATTCCTAAATAAAGATGTCTTTGAACTGTCTGAAGTTTGTCTAAAATTTTTGTTATTTTCTGTCAGTTATTTTTCATAAAACAATTTCCACATTCATGACAAAATCTGCCGTTATTTTTAATAGATTCGTTTTCCTTCTCGTTTACGTTTTGGGTAATCAAGAGTTCTGACCTTATAAAAGTTTCCGTTCAGCTTGCTCAGAAGGAATAACATTTACTTTTTTCAAACTAGGTTCTAGTAGAATATTGGCTAGTGAATCTTTCGTATATAAAACTAAGGTATTGGCTGTAACAAAATTCAACCAAAATATTGGCTGTAGTAACCAAAGTCAAAGAACAAACGTTTGTTTATTTTAAGCATTAAACAGAACAAAATCAAAATAGTGAAATTTGTTTATAGCACTCGAAATGAAATAAAAACAAATAAACATTGAGCGGAATCACTGATAGTGTAAAACTAATGTAAAAATGTTAACAAAACCAAAGTTGAGGCTGCAGGGATAAAAAATATAATAGCAGCGAAGCTTACCCGGGGTGGACAAAAATAGAATCAGTATCAAATTCAATTCTACTAAATTATGTAATAGCTGCGACAACCCGAGACCTCGTTTAAACTGATGGAAAATAGTAGGATTGAAATATAGTCATCTCCATCAAACGTTTTATCCGGAGTTGGCAAAAGAAATGATCATGTACTCTGTTTTGCTAATATTTAACTTAAGCTGTTTGATTTTAAACCAATTCGCCTGATAATGTTATCTTGATTCAAAAGTGCCGCAACGTCATTTGTATTTTTAGCCGCAATAAACAGAACAAAAACCGTAAAACTTGCTTCATATCATTATTATAAATTGCAAACAAAATGGGCCCTAGAACACTTCCTTGCGGTACACCAAGTGTATTAGCAATGGTATCCGAATCAAAATCGTTAAAACGAGTCTTCTGAGACCTAGTACACGAATAGCTTTCAAACCATTTGTATACTGTCCCTATGATACCAAAACTCTCCAATGTTTGTAACAATAAGAACCTAGAAATTATTTCAAAAACACCGCAAGAATAGTTTCTTTAGCCTCAATTTTTTTTCCATCTTGCTAAGGGGCTGTCCACATTCCACGTGGACACAAAAACCATCATTTTAGACCACCCCCGTCTCCCCTCGTGGACAAGCATGGACATTTATCAAAACCCCTCCTCCCCTCTTTGTTCACGTGGACATTTTTTTACAATGAAAAGTCGAAAAATGCTTATTTCTGTGGTTTTATTTAGTGATTAAACAAAAAATGTTAGCAAAAGAGTACCAAAAATAATTTCAAAATCAGCCCAACGCCATCTAGACCATTAAAGCCAAAAATGAAATGAATCCCATCAAAATTCAGCCTGAGAGAGCCAAGAAATGCACCAAATAAACAGGGAAGGGCAAAGCAAATGCTTTTATAAATCAGAAAAAAACGAGAAAAAACATAATCACAAATTATGGCCCCTATTAATGAAGACGAGGCGGACAGTGAGTTACTCGTCTGGTCAATCTTGGTATTGCAGAGTCGGCGAGTCGGCTAGTCTGTCGCTCAGCTGCCACCAGCCAAAATTCACTTACGTTCACTAATACAACGTTTTGCTCGCCTCTAAAGATATTACAAAAGTTTACATCAATGGACAACGTAATTCTAATTCCCTAACAAAAAAAAAAAAAGATATACTTCTTAGCAAAACAGGAAAACCCAAACAAATTGAGCTCTACTACTATTGAAAATTTATCCGGAAATTGGCATAAAAAACTCTAAAACATCTCTTAAAACTAGTAAGAAAGGTATACATTTGAAAAACATCCCTGATATCCAGAAGAAATCGAGAAGAAAGTAATCCTGAATACAACTTCAGGTGACTTAAACACGTTAAGGAAAAAAAAAATCTAAAACGGTATGTGAAGGCAAGAAAAATTGAAAACGAAAGCAATTATTTTTTCACACACTTTTTCCTAACAAAAAGAAATATCTAGATGTAGTCCAATACACGAAAATTACTTTTTAACAGTTGAGACCAAAAACAAAAATTATAATGAAGAATAAAATTAACATGTAATTGACAAACGTAGCTTGAAATATCTGAAACACTTCGTTCAAATAGAACAGATGATAACTGAATTTAGTTCAGAATGATTTAAAAACGTCACTGATGTCTAGAAAAAGCCAAAAATGGAAATGATGGTTCATGACGCTTTATTCAGACAGAAAAGATTAAAAAAAATATGCTTATAAATTACCCAAAAAGGGCTGTAAAATGTATCGCAGGTAGAGAAGAAACTGAAGAGAAGAATCGTCTAAAACTATGTTAAAGAAGTCTCCAGGAAACGGATACAGCAAATTAGGTGTTTCGATCTAACTTAAAGTGCTCAGAATCGCGCTTGAAATGCAAAAAAAAAAAAAATAAAAAAATGATCTCAAATTTGGTTCAAATAGTAAATAACTTCTATGGAGAAGAAAAACTCAAGAAGAAAATGATTTGAAATCAGCCAAATGGTTGAAGAATAGAAGTGTTCTGAAAGAAAAGGGCAAAGCAGAAAATGATTCCAAATTCAGTAAAATATGAATTGATGGATGGATGAGACTAAAGACAGAAATTATGCCAAACTGAGCTTAGTTGAGAGTGCTTCAAAGACCACTGCGAACCAAAGGAAATGATTTAAAAAAAACAAAAAAACAAAAACAAAACAAGCAGCAGCTTTTATAGCAAGTCGATATTTTTTTTGCAGATTTAATTTTTTTTTGGTAAAATATCGTGTCCACGTGGACATTATCATTTACACTAAGTTTCAAAAAAGGGTTACTTTTTCAATAACCTGATTGCTTTGGGAGAATATATTTGGCTAAGTAGTTGCCTCTGCTTTTTACCACCACTAAATGAGATAGTCATTGTTCACACATTTTTTTTATTTTATATAAGAAATAGAAAGACATCACGCCACGTAACGAAGCTAAGAGAACGGTATACTTCGAAAGTGGGTGTCCAAAGTGAAAAGAGTCATTGATTTTCGCACATTCTCTATTTATAGTCTGCCAACACGCAACTAAAGGCAGGCGATAAAGAAGGGAGCTTGTGATTGATTGTAGGCTGCAAAACTTAACTTGTAATAATGATTTTCAACTCAGCTTTTCACTAATTAATATACGACAAATTTGAGGTAATTCTTACCTTTCGATCAAGACTTCACACAGAGCAATTCTCACTGTAACCGTCCCACTGGTGACATGCGGTCTTTCAAAAAGGATATTTTTATGTCTAAATGAGTGAAAGTAGCGAAAAAATGAGAAAACCACTTTGGTTAGTTCATATTAAGTGACCCCTCGGGCACAAACCGGTTAAACGGTTTTCACAAAAAATGATTTTTGAGCTATTCTTAACCTTTTTATTGATTTATTTCTCTTAAATTTGTCATGGAACCCCCTGCAACCAACACATCGTTTTCAAGAGGAATGATAGAGCTTTCATTTGAAGTAGAAAAAAAATTGGAGTCTCTTGGAATGACACACATTAACACACCATTTGAATCGAACCAGCGCACACTGTTTCCTAAGCTGCAAAAACGTGATCGAAATTATTTTGACCCCAAAAAAATTGATGTTATAGCCACACGGTCTTCAGTAAAGTTGTTCCGGTAATTATTCCCCGTATTATAGAAACTAAAACTTAACAGTGAGAAACGGATTTTACTTTCTTCATTTTGTAATATAAAAATCCACTTTGTTCGGCAAGGTTTAGGACAACTTTGTTGAAGACATCATAATTTAAATTTAAATCTATTTGAATAAACTTTTTTTGGAATTTTTTTTCATAGATCACCCCTAAAATACAATTTTCAAATGTTCTGAAGTTTTGTTTTTTATAGATCACCTCAAAATTGCAATTTTTAAATGTTCTGCAATATTGTTCGCTATAACGAAACAAACAATTTCTTCGAAAGAAGTTTATTTTCATCTCAAATATTTCTTTGGTTATTGACGCTTTTTACTCAAATAATGCACTAATTTACACTAATTACTTTTTTACTCAAAAACATTGATGTTGATGAATTTCTCTTCATTTTATGAAACCTAAAATTTTGTGATTAATCTACCTATAAGTGAGAAACGAATTTTTTTTCTCATTTTTGAATATAAATATCCACTTTGCTGAGTGAGGTTGTAGCACATTTTATAAGAAACAACTTTGTTGAAACACCATACTTCTATCTACCTAATATTGGCCGAATAGCTCACTGAATATGGGCTCTCATACTCTAAGCATAGGAGTTGGAGCACTGCTTTCTTTGACAAACTTGTAGTATTGCTTAAGGACTGCAAGTTTGTCGTACACCATGTTTCTGAATTGTACTTGTAGAGTGAATTATCGGCACGCGGCCAATTGAATGGAATTGACATCCTAAAATTGAATATGCAACCTTGTTGAGAGAATTCGATATCGATATTGTTTTCGGCACATTTTGCATGTTGTAGGATAAGTACAATGATACACCGTGCCCCAGTGCTAAGTCGAGAAAATTTCCAGCTTGAAAAGATCCTCGACCTGATCGGGAATCGAACCCGATATCACAACCGTGTGGAAGAGCTAACCGCTCGAAATCGCTAACCACAGAACCACGGGGACCAGAGAAAATCACTACTAAATGTTATAATAAAAAAAAAAGATTTTTAGTGGCAATCTGTAGAAAACTCCACAAAAGTTCATTAAAACAGGCAGATAGAAGTACGATGTCTTTGACAAAACTGTTTTTCATAGGATGTGCTACAACTTTGCCGAACAAAGTGATCGTTTATATGTGAAATTGAAAAAAGTAAAATTCGTTCACTCTCTGTTTAGTGGATTAATCACGAAACTGCAACTTCTATACAATTGAGAATAATTAATGGATCAGCTTTTCCGAAGCCACTACGGCTCTAAAATCAATTTTTTGGTCAGAACAATTTCGATCACGTTTTTGTAGCTTTGGAAACAGTGTGCAGCGCGCATGGGAGGTAAAGCAGAGAAAGAAAATAACCCACGAGTTATTTTTAATGCATTGCTATTGCTTACTTGTCTGAATCAGGGATAACAGGTGTGCTTTGCCAAATGCAGATTTTCAGAGTTCGTGTGCAGATTTTATTGACCTGCAGATGTGTGTAGTTTTTTTCCCAGTTTCTGTAGATTATTGTCAGGGTCGCCTAATATCTGCGCAGTCTTTTGTGTGCTTATATTTGTCTGTAGATCGCAATTTTTTCAAATTGCAGTAGGAAGAAAAAAAATCCGGTTTTCGAGCAGTTGCAGTTGGTCCAAATCTCGTACTCGTACGATAAAAAAAACGGTTTTGTTTGGGGCCCCACCTAAAATTGGGCCCCGGGCCCCCACAATCGTAAATTCGGCTCTGCATCCTGTGCAGGGCAAGTCAACGGGACTACTTTGCAAATTGTTACCTTATTTTTGCGTGTTTTTGGATATACATATAAGCTAGGGTGCCAACCAAAATGGTCAGTTTTAGAAATCCTGTACAAAATGTTCACCTGCCCGAAAAAACACACTGTACAAAATTTCAGTTCAATCGTACTAAAAACGAGGTGTCGCAAAGCGATTGATGTTTGCAGTTTATAAATTTGAAAATTCGCCCAAAGTGGGAATTTTTGTTTTTAGGTCAAATGGGTTATTTTTTTTCTGTATGGACCTTCCTCACTGCGTACAGAATCGTAGATCTATTGTGGGATATGTCCGGGTGTCTGCTGTATCCCGCACTTCTGTTAATAGCAATACCGCTATTGAGAAGTGGCATGCTTATGATTATTGTTCATCAGTGCTTGTGTGTAATGTGATGCTCTTCCTTACACGCTTACTGTTCTACTATACCGATACTCTTGCCAAATATCACCAATTATAATTCTTTGAATAAGTTTCGTCGTGCGTCCTTCTGGGCCAGTTTTATTGATAAAGAGGGACTTATTTTTTGTTAAGAGGAAGTTATTGTATATTTCAGCGTAAAGGAAGGGTAACTGGTGGGGAAAAGCCTGAGAATAAACCCATGCTTAAAAGTCCTTTTTGACATACGATGGCCTGGTTCTAACTAAGATTCGAACCTACGACCATCCGCTTGACAAAGCGGACTCTGTAACCTTGCGGCTACACAGCTACCCTGTCAAATGGGTTAAAAAACGTCAAGACCTGGAATTATCTAAAATAATCATGATTTTGGTGATTTTTCGGATTTCTGAAGCCTGTTCTGTGTGCGCCACAATTCATGCATACGTTTAGGAAAGAGCTCGTTGAGTCTGAGCAATGCGTTCACCCATTGAAAATATTCTGTTTTGCTAAGTCAAAGACGTATGCAAAGTTTCATTAGGATCAGAAATGTTCTTTACATAAATTTACTTATGTTTAAAATTTGATTACAGTGCTTTTTCGTTTTTATCAACAGTCGTTTTTATCACTACTCGCCAAATTCACGCTCGATTTTCTCACGGTTTTTTTTCGTTTTTTTCACGCTTTTTAAAAAAAAAACTTCAAATAAAAAATAATGTACTCCCATTTGTAGAAAATGTATTCGAAACATCATTTTCACTTGTGCCTTGTGTCCTTGCATGTGTATAGTTTTATGAACTCAATTTATTTGATCAATTTTCTGAGGCAACCAAGTGTCATATCTGTAATTTGTGTCATAATTTTGAGTAAGATGAACCATGAAATACGTATTTTAATGACTTTGAAGCAAAAATTACGTATTCGAGCAGTTGAGGAAAAAGATCTGTTAACAACTCAAATAGCCCTACAGTTTGGTCCTCATAGAGCGTGAATTTAAGTTCTATAAAATCTAGCGGTTCCACAATTTCACATAAACAAGCATTAGACTCTGCTAGCTATTCTGAAGAACGGGCAGTACAAATCATATTGATATTGCATGTACAATAGCCGTGAGAAAGCCCGCGAAAATGCATTGGAGAAAAATATCATAAACTAACCTTTTCTTGTTTATTCATTTGTATCTTGAACTTATATTCCATTCAATCATGAAAGTGCATCATTTTACTCGAAATATCATAAATTTTAACTGAATCCAACACAAAAAATTAAGTTTTTATCATCTCGCTAAATTCACGGTTCCGCCAAATTCACGGTAAAATTTTTTTTGACCGTGATAAAATCGAAAAAGCACTGTATTACTTACCATGTTTTTACTGAATAATTCATCGAGACATAAAATAAAAACATGTTTCGATTGTTCAGTTTTTTCCTCCGTTGGTTAAGCGAAAGTTAAATTATGACACTTCAATACAAAAGAGATAAACCTCAGTGTCCAAGATCGAATGTTTGAGGTAATGCAAAAAAATAATACAAAAAAGTATATACACTTTAATTCTGACCCCAGTTAAACATTTCGTTGTTGATGAGCAGTAATTTCCAGTGCGGTTTCGTTCTACTAAGTGGCAATTACTTGCCGTAATTGCTGAATACTTGTTGGTATCTGTTCTTGAACTTTAATTTTCAAAATAGAACAAAGTTATTCTACTGGATTAATGTCAGGACCCAGGAGACTACACCGGTTACTGCGCTGACGCATTTGATATAACAGCCCTCTATCGAAAACAAATCAGTCGACAAAAACTCAAAATAAAGTTTTTCGATACAGTAACCTTTTGTCAATAGATTTTATAAAGCTCTCCATACATATACCTAGTCAAGAACAATTATCTCGTAACAATAGGCATATGTTTTTAGCAAAAAAAAAAAAAAAAAAAATAGCATCGCGACGGTTTTGCGAGTATTTTGCTCATCAATATTCCGTTTGAGAGCAGCAGTTTGTTTATTTCTGTCAAAACGCAGTTTCTTTTGATTGACATCTTCGTCTTGGCAAATTCGAAGCAATTACGCCGAAGTAACAGCAAGAAACTGATTCTGAATCCGTACGTCGGGAGTAGTTCGATTATAAATGTACTCCAGAACCGGATGTGGGACTGGAATTCGGGACTACCCTTGATACTGTTATTTGTGTCTAAATTGTCCATGAAATGTGATCTCCTTTCCAGGTCAGTCATTTCTTGATGTTGTATGTCGATAACCAAGGCTCCTTAACCAATTATGGACCAGGTATTCGATTCATCGAATAGTTCTTTAGGATTTTTTTACAAATAACTGTGTCGCGCAAAAGTGCTAAGAAACATAATTTTTCAATATTTTTTTAAGCTGAAGAAATAATAAAAACACAGATGACATATATTTTGTACAGTTTAGCAATGTTCTGCAAGCATATTTAAACACTTGGGTCTAGTGTAGTATAAATCAAACATTGAAAAACACGGTCGGAGAAAGTCAAAAAAAAATTTTACCGTTTTTTTCCTTGATTAGAATAATACAATTAGAAAAATCAGGTGCGGTCCATAATGTGTTAAGACCTACTTTACAATAAACATGATGACTATTTCACACGGCTTGAGATGTAGCGAACGAAAAATTCATTTTCAAGTTGTTTAGATATTTTTGGATCTGATAGACTTCGATTTTGTTTCGTCTTTCTCACGATAGCCTTTTTAATCTGGGAATTTGAGTAGATATACTTTTTTTTTCAATGTTTTCTACCCTTTTCATTCTCAAAAGCAACATCATTTTAAGGACAACTGAGCGTGATAATCTCAGTACTAAAAAATGAACCAAATGGATAAAACAAGAAAACCATAAACTTGTAGCTGGTAATAATTTTTCCTTTCCAGTGATCGGTTAAAGGCAGTCTTCCATTTTATCCGCAAAATGTCAACACATTTAATTTAAGATTTAAGCCTCCGGCTGCCAGTATAACCGCTTCCTTTCGGCGTTCCAGGTTTCAATGTCACGCGCCGGTTCCCATGCCCAGTGTTTGACGTCTGTGCACTAAATGTCTCACTTGACAACCATAACCCATTATCTGTCTGCGCGCGGTAAATGTGAGAAGAGATTATTCCAACTACGATTCTCAGCCGCGTCTGTTATCATGTCATGGCTACCGTACAAATTAGCTCCCGGTTTGTGGTGCTGTTGCCGCAATCGGTAGGGTAGGTCAGAATCTCCTCATCCCATGGGTGGTGATAATTGTAATCATGTGCAAGGTTAATAGTCCTCCGGAGTTATGAGTTTCGCTACTTTCGGTCCGATTTCGTCAAACCTTTGAAAGCTGGCGGCTGGTAAATACGTCATGTTATTTTTATTTTCGCGTTACGATGTTTTACGTAACCAACCAAGCGCGGTGTTCGGATGACGCTCCGAATTCGGACATGCGATGACGCCCGATGTGAGCTGAGTGCCCTCGTGGCGTAACGCGGTAGACTCGTACCTTGTGAGTACTGGCGAGAAAGAGTGTGTGATTGTTAACGAGTGAAAAAAACGGCGTCTTGTAATGCGTCGTTTGGCTACGAGAATCGTAGATCGTACACACCGAAAAAAACACTGGATGGGAGGAGAAAATGAGAAGTCAAAATAAAACCAATCCGCGTGCGCGTTACGCTATACTCTACTAGTCAGTCAGTGGTAGTCAGTAAGTCAGTGTGGGTGGATGGGCGGGTTGTATGTGGGCTCTGCGCGAATGGAGCCGCGGCAGTGGGAGTTGCCACCACTACCGACTACACTACGAGTGATGATCAACCGGTAGATCGCTGGGTTACAGGAACGAATTTAATGTGGGGTTGACCAGCGTGAAATTATCTTCATTTAGCTGACGTTTTACGGATTGTTAGGCGAATAGTACACAACTTAGAGACTGAATGCTGTGCTTGTGAAATAAGCCATGACGAGCGTATTGCAGCACAAACTTCTGACTGAACGCATTTTGTCCTCGCTGCAGTTCTGTGCGGTTTCCGGTACTGTTGCTGAAATTGGTTATTGGAGCATCTTTATTTTGGTGTTTTCGGTAACCTGAACCAGACTGGTCGAAAGTTTTATCCATTTTACCAAGAACTAAATAGTTTTTTAACAAACTTAGAAAGATATTTTATTCTGTAAAAAATAATAAAGTCATACATTTTTTTATCATTTTCCAAAAATTACAGACCAGTCCGAACGAGGGTGCTGCATGCCAGCATGCTTCACGAACATCCACTAATCTATGGTGATCATTTGTTATTACTACTGTTCTGCTTAGCGAATCGTTTCGCAGCAAACTGTACTGTACTCTATATAGCCGTCTCTGTCCTCCGGTTTGGGACCATGCCGAACGCTAATGTGGTTGACTCGCTTCCCAACGCGAATCAAAACCTGCTGTCGCGTGCGGTGGCTATTATCTGACGATTATCGTGATTATAGTTATTATTATGGCACAAAATTGCCTGCACTCATACGTATCGTCAGCGGCATCGTTGAACACTACCGCCATTGCTGTTGCTGCTGCTATCGTGGGACCCGCGACTAACCAGATGTGCTCATCATCACCGTCGTAGTAGTTGTTGTTCTTGTCGGCGGCGATGGTAGTAGTGGAGCGTGTGTGCGAACATAACAATGATCTTCCTGCCGCCATTGCTACATTTCGAGCACTCGAAGTCGAGCGAGACTTACTCTGGTCGGAGGTGGTGGATGCTGCGGAAAGGGCGGATCAATTCCCGGTGTCGCTAGTTGCTCATAAATGATATGCGAGGACTAATGGTACTGCTCCTTTTGGGATGAACGAGAGCGAACATTTTAAATTTTAAATAAACCAATCAGCGTGGGCTATTATTATAGCGGCTAAATATTCATATTTTTGATTTCATAAATTATATGGAATCAATCGGGGCAGGAAACGAAAAAATCGACACTAATTGGTTTTATCGAATATTCGGTCAGGCAGGCAGTGTATATAAGAAAGGCCGCCATGAACGTTCGGCCGTCGACCAATCATAAACGAAGGTTTTTTACGGCAGAGAAGAAGGCGAAAGGTAGCAACAGATTGGCAGGTAACTAAAAACCGGTAGGTGCTCGCTCCGAAAGACCAAGAAAGCATTAAGACGATGATTTAGGTGCAAGCAAGAGGCGGAGAATCCATGCGAAATGTAAGATGGCAACTTTTAATCGATTATGCTGTGAGTCTTTGGGTAACTAACTTTGGGTAACTTTGGGTACCATTCGTAATATTTATACCGCTCGTTAAAATTTGAATTGCCGGGGAGTCGATTAATTCAAAATTGTTCTCCGCTACCTACATTAAACCGAACGTCATTCGTGTGTCATTCTCAACTTCAAAATAACTCAAAATTTCTTCCGTCGGCTCGCCACGCCAGTAAGTACTCGCAGTTTATGTATTTAATAAAACAATAAATAAATCATCGGTTGGTTATCATTAGTGACAAACGAAGTTCGTTTTGGTAGAGCTTCAGTTGGCGTACTGCCGTGGATTGCGTGGCGCAGAGGAAACCCGTCCTAGCGGCGGTGCTCTGTTCGCGGTCGGCGCTCAGACGGTCGTAAATGTCCCGTATAATTTGAAGCAAATTATTTACCACTACTGTGTGTGGAGGGGGTAGGGTAGAGCAGCAGGAAAGCAGTAGAAGGACGCAGCAGCTGACAAGCGTGCGCGCGTCAACCCAAGATTGACCCGCATCTAAACAAGACATTGAAATCGGTGTCTTCGTTCAGTTCTTCCGCGCTCGCTTTCGGCACTTTCGAATTCCTTCTGATTGAAGTGCATCGTCGCCGTTTTATTGGTTTTGTCTACGGGTTGAATGCGTTGCGGCGGTGTAAGCAAGGTACCTCGTTCGATGTACACAATGCACCGGCAGGATTTATTTTCGGCTCGATCGAGTATGTACGGACAGCCAAAAAGAAAAGGGTTATATTCGCGGTGCAATCCTTTGTTGGCAAAACGAGCGACGAAGACGATCGACCGGTAGTTTAAATTGGATTATTGTATCGAATTACAGACAACTTTAATCCCAATCAAATGCTGTTGCACTTAACAAAAGAAATTCACTGTTTTTTGCATCGTGTAAGATACTGACGCTAGTTCAAATCTATTGAACTCTTTCGTGTGTGTGTATGTGTGTTTTTAGGATGTGCACGCGAATAGCACAGAAACGACTTCTGACTTATGTCTCCGCCACAGACTAACGTCCGCAGAACGCTACTGATTGAGTTGTGAGTGAGCTCTCGATTTTGTGCGCATTGGCTTAATCATTACTATCGACAGTTGGCTGCCGTGCCGACAGCAGACAGTTGTTGTTTGCTTTTGTCATGGCGCAAATAAAAATAGCGTGCAATCGTGAACATGTATGTATGCATGTATGTTAGCTGGCAGCCGTCGACTTTGACGGGCTCAAATGGGCACTATATCAGCGGAAGGATTACATTCTCTCGTGATCGACAACCGGCCGCGCTGCTGGGTTAGGTTGAACCTACTTAGTCGGCTTATTTTTGCACAACAAGGACTTTGGCTTCCCTTGAGAAGATGTTTCGTGGCATCAGCGTGGTTGCTGTCAGATGATAATGTGTTAGCGATCTAGCGATCATTGTTAAAAATTGGTGGTATTCTTTGTGACTGTATCAAAATTAGTACTGTTTCTTCAATAGAAGTGGAATAGTGGAATCAGACCGGCTAAAAGCTCGTTATAAGTAATCAGAATGTTGATGTTTCTGTTTCCTGTAAATACACCAAAAATTTCAGCCCTCATATCCTCTCTACGATTGACATATAATAAGATCTTACGGCAACGCAGGGGCAAGCATGGAAAAGTTCACTCACTAGCAATATTTCATGCAAATGTGTTCTTTGATTTATCAGTTATCGTTCAACTATTTCCACTCGCGTACAAGTTTCTCATAGAAACGCTGCTGATTGTTTTTCGCTTCTAAGAGTTCCGAATACCATAGAAGGAGACTGAATGATTCAAACACGATAGTATTTTTTGTATCCAAGTTCGCTTGCATTCAACATTATCGCGAGAATCTTTGAGATATTATCGCCAGTGATACAAAATTATGAATTCAAATGAACGTTAGATTGCGTTCAATTGTTTGCTTACCGGAGCAAGCAGGTATCATCAATGGTGCATTAGCATGTGATACTTGAAATCATCAAGAATCATCGTGGTATATCACGGTGAAAGCACGACGTGGAGTAGCCGAATTCCGCCTACAGACAACCAACATTTAAAGAATCATTGCGATCGCTCGAGTGCAATCGTTTACGATTCTTTCGTGAAACACTCGCTATGTGTTGCTCGCTCCGCCTAAAGCAGGCAATACTGAAACAAAATCATCAAAGAAAGCTACCAAATATTTCTTTGCTCTAAGTTGTCTCTTGCATGCGTGAGGATGTGTAACTTTTAATAGCGATGGTTTGCTAGGATTGAAAGCTTATGAATAGCACGTTCAGAAATGATACCCGAATGATTGTTATGCAATACGAGTTTTTCCATCCTTGCGCAGGGATACAATTTGAATAACAGAAAACATCAAAAGCGTCACGAAAATTGTCAACTTTTTTCCACCGGGTAAAACTCAGTTCGATTCCAACGGATTTCCTTCATTATTGCAGCCAGGCTGGTAGACGGTCAACACTTTTATTTGATTTCACTTCTGTAGTGTGCGTCGCAGTAGGCTTTCGCTCGTAAATGTAGAACAACCGTCGCCTCTCACAAAAAGAACAGATGGTCAATTGACACTCGCGCATCAAAGAGAAGCACACTGTCATTCGTTTGGCGATGTGTTGTGTGTCATAATTTTGATATAGTGTTTATTTCTTGCTAAGTATACTATATCAGTGTGTCAGTGTGTGGTCCCCGTGGCTCTGTGGTTAGCGATGTCGGTCGGCTAGCTCTCCCACACGGTTGTGATATCGGGTTCGATTCCCGATCGAGTCGAGGATCTTTTCGAGCTGGAGGTTTTCTCGACTCAGCACTGGGGCACGGTGTATCGTTGTACTTATCCTACACATGCAAAATGTGCCAAAAAACAATATCGATAACGAATTCTCTCAACTAATCTAGTTGATCTAGACCGCTATTAGCCCCAAGGCTAAGCGTGCGATATTGTTACCAGTGTGTCTCGCTCATACGTGCTTGCAATTATTTTGTGTTCTTTTTAATATTAGGTATATAATAACTATTAAGAATAAATTACGTTTTAATATTATAATCATTTAAGTTCGGTATCTTGCCCGTACATTTTTCAACTGTTCTTTGTAGAAGACTGAACTGCTCCGACCATTATTTGGTTGGCGTGGGACCAGACCGACCATTAAAAAAAAAAACGAATTATAACCACCAGTGGAAGCTTAAACTAATAATCTATCCGTCGTGAAAAAACGAAATCATTTAAACAGTTCATAACGATATTATAACAAAAATTTTGCGTAGCAGCTTGCAGTAAACTTACGGACTTTAAACGCCGATTACTCGAAATGATGTTCTTGGCGCTTGTTACGATTTGGTTGCATGCCGGTCATTTGATCTATTGTGCGTACTAGCCGACTCATTACTATTTGGTGAGCTAATGTTCTTTATCTCAGTTATATAACGCACTCAGTATAAAGATTAATACCTCACCAGAACTTCCTCTTCAAATATCGATAGGTTCTATGTATCTCTTACCGAGGATTTGCTCGAGAAAAAAGACCAAAGTTTGGATTTTTTTAAACGTGTCGCGCCTTTTTCAGTGCATAAAAGTCGTAACTTTCTGGAGATTCTGTTAATCAACAACAAAAAACACGTTTTTTCATAAGAAATACCAATTATGGGTGGAGTAATGGCCGTTTCCCCGGAATGCTGTTTTTGCAGAGGTTTGCGGTGTTTACGAAATAGACCCAGCAGATCAACTAAAATAAAAAACCCATTATTTCAGAATTGTGCTGGATTTCTGAAGGATCATTTTCATAAGTATTTTGTTTTCAGTGCCAAATACTTATGAAAATAATCGTTCTTAACCTTCAAAACAGCTTTTCCAGAAAAAAAAACATGTTTAGAACGCTCAAAATTGCATTAATTTTTTTCAGCAAAGGTAAATTTAGAGTATCAAAAACTACAATTCCGAAAAAATACGCATGTTCGGTGGTATTTGGTCATTTGTCGCTGTTTTTCAGAAACCGGAAGTCGCCATTTTGGATTTTGAAATGGCATTTGGGAACAATTTTTTGCCTCCGTGCGTCAATCTGGTTAAAGAAACGCTGGTCATTTTCGGCTGATTTCCAGACACGGAAAGTCGCCACCTTACAATTTAAAATGTTGTCTGTGGTCGATAGGTCGATTTGTGGCTTTAGTGCATCATAACAATTCCAGAAATACCCATATTGGGTGGTATCTGGTCATTTGTCGTTGTTTTTCGGAAACCGGAAGTCGCCATCTTGGATTTCAAAATGGCATTTGGAGACAATTTTTGGTCCCTGTGCGTCATTCTGGTTTAAAAAACACCCATATTGGGTGTTATTTGGTCATTTTCGGCTGTTTTCCAGACACCGGAAGTCGCCATCTTAGATTTCGAAATGGTATTTGGAGACATGCCAGAATAAGGAAGGATGTCTTAACATTATGGACATGTTTGTCACACCTAAAAACATTCACTTGCCAAATTTGGTTATATTTGCTTGATTGGTTCTCGAGCTGTGCGAAATTTGAGTTTCATTTGTATGGGACCCCTCCCTTATAGAAGAGGGAGGGGTGTCAAACCATTATGGATATATTTGTTTCCCCTAAAAACATTCACCTGCCAAATTTAGTTCCATGTAGTTGGTTAGTTCTCGAGATAGGCAGAAATTTGTGTTTCATTTGTATGGAACCCCTCCCTCACAGAAGAGGGAGGGGAGTCGAACCATTATGGACATATTTTCTACCTCTAAATACATTCACATACCAAATTTGGTTATATTTGCTTGATTGGTTCTCGAGCTGTGCGAAATTTGAGTTTCATTTGTATGGGACCCCTCCCTTACAGAAGAGGGAGGGGTGTCAAACCATTATGGATATATTTGTTACCCTTGAAAACATCCACCTACCAAATCTGGTTCTATTTACTTGGTTAGTTCTTGAGATAAGCAGAAATTTGTGTTTCATTTGTATGGAACCCCTCCCTCACAGAAGAGAGAGGGGTGTCGAACCAATATGGGCATTTTTGTTACTCCTAAAAACATCCACAGGCCAAATTTGGTTCCATTTGCTCGGTTAGTTTTTTAGATGTGCAGAAATTTGTGTTTCGTTTGTATGGGACCCCTCCCTTCCAGAAGAGAGAGGGGTCTCAAACCATCAAAGGAACCTTTTTCGGCCCCTAAAACCCCTACATACAAATTTTCACGTCGATCGGTTCGGTAGTTTCCGAGCCTATATGGATCAGACAGACAGACATACAGACCAGACTGCATTTTTATAGGTATAGATTTCTCTTGAATTTGTCATTCAACCCCTTGTAACCAACACGTAGTTTTAAAGAGGAATGATAGTGCTTTCAATTGAAGTAGAAAAAAATTGGCCGCCATCTTGAATCTCGCCGCCATCTTAGATTTCATTAGAAAAATGTGTTTTTGAGCAAGCTCACAACCACCGATTTTAAATTTGACATCACTGTTGGAAAGCTGAGAAAAAATGCGTTAAGATACATTCAAAATATTAGGTGAGCATTGATTTTACCTTGTCATTCTGGTCACTTTTCAAAATCGAGCTTGAAACAGTTCAACGCATGACGCGCGGCCAATATCAAATCAACGCAATATGCCGAGCCTGTGGTGTGCGTATGATGTTGACAGTCAGTATTTCTAGTTCACAGGTAGTAAGTGCACCCACGCACCGTAACTTTCGAATAGCCTTTAATCAATTGGCTGAATTTCGTTAGGTAGCAAACGGACCGTTTTCGTCGATAAGAATTTGCTAGGGATCGAAAAAGCGATGATTCTACTCTTACTTTATTTACGCTGGCATACGCAAGTCTTCTCCAGATTACTCGGGATATACTTGATTCATACCATACCTTGGTATACCATACCTAATATGGTTGATAGTAGTTTAATGCCTGAAAACAACAGTATATAACAGTAGCAGAAACAACAGTATATAACAGTAGCAGAAACAACATCTAGCATTAATTTGTTTAATCACTAAACACGCGAAAACTGTTCTCCGTACAGGGAACCAAACTTTTTTCTAGCAAAAAAATCGTAGAGAATCTTGAACTCAAATTACGTTTCACTCAAGGAAGAGCGAGGGAGTGAAGAAATAAACAATGTGAATGTAGTGAAAAGGGTTCAAAGATACGATTTTTTGCTTAACGTAATTTGTGAACAGTTCCAAAGTCACACAGGCTTCAGGCCATCCACATTCCACGTGGACAACTTTAGGGAGGGGGGTCTGTGTGATGTCCACGGTCGATACAAAATTTGAGAATTTATATGAGAAGTTGTGAGGGAGGGGAAGGGGGGGGGTTAACAAAATCCTTAAAAATCTGTCCACGTGGAATATGGATGGCCCCTAATATACACAGGCATATACCACAGGCTCAGTATATTGCGGTGATTTGATATTGGCCGCGCGTCATGCGTTGAAGCTCGATTTTGAAAAGTGACCAGAATGACAAGGTAAACTCAATGCTCACCTTATGTTTTGAATGTATCTTAACGTTTTTTTCTCAGCTTTCCAACGGTGATGTCAAATTCAAAATCGGTGGTTGCGAACTTCCTCAAAAACACTTTTTCCTGATGAAATCCAAGATGGCGGCCAATTTTTTACTACTTCAATTGAAAGCACTATCATTCCTCTTTAAACTATGTGTTGGTTACAGGGTTTTCATTGACAAATTCAAGAGAAATAAATGTTTACGAATGATAAGTCCTAATTGCGAAAGCAAACAAATCCTAACAAATCCTAACAATTAACACAAATACTCATTATTTACTAATATTTATCATAAATTCTTAAGCTACTAACAATTCCCCCTTTTTTTTAAAAAAAGAGAAATAAATCAATAAAAAGATCAAAATAGCTCAAAAATCAATTTTTGTAAAAACCGTTTAACCGATTTGTGCCCGAGGGGTCCATCAATATGAACTAACCAAAGTGGTTTTCTCATTTTTCACTATTTTTAATCATTTAGAAGTAATAATATCTTGTTTTAAAGCCCTCATGTCACCAGTGGGACGGTTTTAGCGAGAATTGCTCTGGGTAAAATTCACACCGAAGATCCCTGGTGTGTCCCCTAGTAATGAACACTCAAGTCAATTCCACTACCAACTTTACTGTGGGAGAAAGCCAAGGAGTCTGAGAAGATTTTCAATTATTCTTGAATGATGTCAACATTTACAGTTCGTATCGGTACTGATGGAAGAGTTATGGTGACTGAAATTTTTTTATTAAATTCTGTACTCGTTCGAAGACTGGAGATCTTGAGTAAATTGAGAGTAAATCTTGCTACGGAAGTAATCCGATACTCCACTTGTTTTTAGTACAAATTCCACAATACCATCTCGCTTCGGGATGTTAATTTCAGACCGTTGTTGTATGTGGCTTGAAGATGCAGCGCACCTTCAGCCATCTAACAGTTTATTACAATGCTGTGTGTTGCACATTGCAGCTCTGTGGCTGGGTGACAACAAAGATCTGTTTGTGATGGTTAATGGTAGACTTGAGAAGGGAGTTCGAAAATGTTGCTGTAAAGTTGAATTAACCGTCTTTGTTGAACGGTTTTAACATTTGAAATGGATTGCAATGAATTTTTTTTAAAACAAATACAGCATTTTCAGAAGAACACGCTCGACTTTTTGTTGAAATAATTTGAAAAAAAACAACCGTGATACAATTTGATAATATCAGTTTATTCGAACAAAAAAGTTATCGTTTGGAGATGCGGTACATGAATTCGCGTACCTCTCGCATGCTAAACGAGTGCTTTACCATTTGGCGGTTTCATACTGCCGTGTTTAAATTTGCCACCATTTAACACGTATGTCGGGAAGCGAATCTCATTTCGTGTTGAGAACCAGCGAAGTATCGTGCAGCGGCTTGGAACGACAAGCGATTTCTTCTTTTTGTGTCGGATGAAAGCACTCTTAGCCACGTACTAGAGAAAACAGCTCAGCTTTGATTGGTCGAAATCTGTGCTTCAACAAGGCTTGACAATTTTCAATAGTACAATAGCTCGCATAATCAAATTACAATTTTTCTGCATTTTGGTGGATGCAGCTACTTTTACAATCGATTGTTGTAAGAACGTAGGAAAGGAATTTGGACTAATTTCATATCCTGATCAGTTATTAGACTTCTATTATACACCCCTGTAGCGAAACTTCCTTAGAAACGTAGCTCTACGTCAAACATAAAATAAAATTCGGCCCAACATACACCTTCCGGGAACATCAGCTTTTACAGGCAACTTATCAGATTTACCGTTCAAGCAGTTAACCTACAGCATACGGTTAGTCAAGTACCTCATGCCAAGTACCATTTTAGTGATGTAGCATTTACTCTAATTACACAAGGGGAATTGTCTGGGCAAAAAAATACCCTATGCTTGCATTGCCACAGATGGCATATCAATCGACCGCAGAACATCGCAACAAACATTACATCACAATTCAGGACAGTTTCCTTCGGTAGCCTCCGTTGGAGATCGTGACACTTTACTCCTTCGAAATAGAGACAGAGCGAGAACGCCGGAGGACGTGTGTTGGGAAAACTAACTTAAAAATAGCACCACAACTTGATGCGCTTATCCAGCATCGACGGAATGACGCTGCAGCTGCGAATGATGATGATGATTGTAGGACCGACGGTGGTCGCAATTGTGTCCCTGAACATACAGCAGACAAACAGCGAAGGCCATCAGATCAGTGATGACGACGGTCACACTGCTGCTGCTGCAGTATAGCACACAGAGAAACCAATTGAGACCGACAATTCGTCGCACTGTAGAACACTACAAAACGGTGACAATGAAGCGTGCATAAATCGGAGGAGAAACTGCACCATCAGTGCGGGTGATAGCGAATATCCCTTCCGCCGCTTATTGGCTTTCAGTGGCGATGGCAAAAGGATTCAATATTGTCAGAAGCTAAAGCAGTGGGCAGCTTGGGGTTGAACAATCAATTACTCTAAGGTAGTAAATAATCATTTTTAAAACTTTGAAGAGTTTATCAGAATGTCGCTGGTTGTAAGTGAGGTGCTCTCCACTGATTGCAACCCTGCCGGTTTCCTTCACGCTATAATGAACTCTGCGGAATGAAGATTGGAAATTGCTGACGATTGCCATACCACTCGACTATATGTGCGCAATTTCGCGCCCAGGAACCGATGATTTGTGATTTATGTACGTTTCAACGCGGATCCGTGTAAATCGTGAAAGCACCTTGGCGCGGAGGCTGCCGTTTGTTGCGTGTGTGTGGGATAAATTATTATCATTGAGGAAAATTGATACAGTCAGCCGGTGCGGTGCAGCGACCGGGACCAATCCCGATGCGGTGTGCGGTCGCGTTAAATTAGTTGTAAGTTGCCAATTGTAGTC
Organism: Wyeomyia smithii; assembly: GCF_029784165.1. Classification (NCBI taxonomy): domain Eukaryota; kingdom Metazoa; phylum Arthropoda; class Insecta; order Diptera; family Culicidae; genus Wyeomyia; species Wyeomyia smithii. Next base: position 9,278,788 of record NC_073695.1, read on the forward strand.
GCTCTATTATCTGCCTATCCGCAAACTGCACTTGCGTGAAGCTCAATTTACAGCAGGGAACATCTGTGTTACATAAGTTGACCCGTATGGCCGCGCCCGAGTTCTGCCGTGTTGCGTCGCCTTTCAAAAAATTACCCGGACCTTCGCCGGAGATGGTTTCGATGTAGCGACAAGCGGTTATTAGTTGTTTTCTGTTTTCCTTTAGAACTTCGAGCGAGGCAGGGTCCGTCAAACATACATACACTCGAATTAGAACTACACACGCGGTCGCCGGGGGAAATTCGATCCGAGATGCTGCCTGCCGGCTAAACAAATTGTGGGACTGTTCGGAACGTACGTCAGCCAAATGAGTCAACTCATTTGTGCGGTGCGTTTTTTCTTCCTCTCCATCGTCATCCATCGGTCGGAAGGAAAAGCGGTGAACTTAATTGACGATCATCGGCCCGGCAAATGAAGATCAACACATTAACGCCATAACAACGGCTGGGACCCTCTGAGGAGCTTGTGGATTGGTAGGCAGTAGGTGGAGCAAACAATGACAGCGTGACTAAAACCGGGAGTTAAGATGTGTTTTCGCCCCGAAAACGACGAAACCATTAGTGCGTTCTTCAAATCGAAATCGGTCCCAATGACAGTGGTTCGCATTCCGCAAACGCTAGTAAGTTGTTACAGTATCGAGTGTTTCCTTCTAAGCTGGTGAAAATGATTGCTTGAATTACACGTTTTCAATCAATCTTTATCATCAGTTAGTGACATTTTCTTGGAATGAATGATAGACAAATTTAGGAATTGGTATGGTGAAAAAATTCTAAGCATGCTAAAGACCCTCCCAGCAAGTAATAACAAAATCGGAAGCAGTAAAAATCCATATTCATTGATTGTAGTTGAAAAAAATATTTTGCTCATTCACGTCTCATATTTATTCATGATGAATTTATTGATTGTGAGCAAGTTATCGCCTATTGCTTTCTTCCGGGAAATGATAAAGACTCTTTTCGAGGGTCAAAGCAAAACAGTAAAAACATTGAATCATTTGCATCGAAATATGGTTTTCATTCGGTGATTTGACGAGTGTGCAACTCATAGTTTACAGCTAACAGTTTATTGATTTTTACGACTTTGTAATACCCATATATTGATAGCTTGTATTATATGTCAACAAGTGTTGATTTGAAATTTTATAAATTTTAGCAGACTAAACGACTCAAGAATCTTGAAAGAATGATCGCCAGTTACTGCTATAGTTTTTCTTGCGGAGTGTATTCAAGGATTTTTTACAATATGAGGATTGAACAAACGCTAAAAGACAGCATGTTGATGTTGCGAGCCGAAGGGGGAAGGGGGTAAGACGTAGTTAAAGCACTTTCTAGAAAACCAACTCGATAATGATAGACTGGAGCGTATAATGATGTCGCTGGCGATGAAAACCTCCACTGATTGAAAAACAGATAGAGCGAGAGACAAAGATCTTTGATTGATGGCTTCTTGATGACACGAACCATCATCTGAACCATCGCCCTTCTAAGAACGTTACAACCGTCGGCAGCCGGAGAATGCGACAAACTGACGAATTATGCACATTGTCTTATGCGATGGCTGCTACTCTTGCTACGGCATCATGTCAAGATGCTTGAAAACAGTTCAAGCTCTGTTGGAAACTCGTAGCGAGTGTGTTTAAGCATTTTGGCATTTTCTTCTCCCTGCAGCGCGAACCTTGCCTCTCTGCCTGGCCTGATTGGACTTTTTAAAGCCTTCCAGATGTGTCCTTTAACAATTTCACCCAATAGAAAATATACCTAAACAGGAAACTGTTCACCCGCCACGGAACCTCGTTTGCATGTTTTTATTTTCCCTTCGACTTGCTTACGCATTCGGAGTTTGGCTCATTACCCGTACAATCGTTGGTACTCTCATTTAAACTTTCTCTGCGTGTTCCAAATCTGCGGCTCGACAAATTTCTTTTTACACTCCAATTTGTAAATAAAAACAAACAAGAACATTGATGAGGCAAGAATGGGAAGACGGCTACAACTGAAAGCAACTGGGCGTACATATGTTGGCAGTGTCGGAAAGTGACTTGGGTTTCGCACCAACGTGACACGCATAGCACGTGAACCAGTGTTTTCCCGTTAATTAGATGATTTTTGTACTGGAAATTCGGAAGAACAACCAACCGCATTCGAATCGGACGGAGGAATTGCGATTCTTAAAATTATTATTCGGTAAAAGGTTGTTGCCATAATTGTACAATTTTCAAAAGTATTTGCTTTTTTTTTCGAAACCGTATTATTATGTACACAGAAGATTAAATAGATACGAAAAAAAAAACATCCCACTTATTCATGAACCGCAAAAACAAATAAATTTCGGATGGGTTTTGACTAAATAATGCTACTAGGTTTTAGTTTCCCTTTCGTCTTTACTTGTTGTTATGATTGTCTGTAGAATTTTCTGAGGAAACTAAACCTCCTCGAACTCTGACTCTGTGGAGAAGCCTTTTTCCGATTATTGCAGAGTTTTTTATTCGAGTGTTATTTTTACCGTGATATTCAGATCTATAACACAGTGCAACAATTTTTATTGCCTTGGCTCCTATGTATGCTTTTTTGATGTAGTTTGATGCGAAAATAAATTTCCCTGAGTTTGAACATATTTCAACGTAAAATGTCAGCAAAATGTCGATTTTGCCCCAATTCCCCTACAATACTAAAATAGGTTCATCTGCTGACATTTTACGTAGATCAGACACCTACCATTCGATTTCTGAGACTTTTTCACTCAAAATAAGATATAATTTGACTACCACTTTAAGATATTAGCGAATTACCATTAATGCTCAGAAATAATCGATATTATTTTGCTTTGTGAAAAATATACTAAAACTATGCCAAACCCGGTTTTGTAGAATCACCGTTTTGAGCTCAGTTTTTGTCCGTTTTAAGATCTGTTTATTTTTTCAAAAGATGGGTAAAAAGATGCTAATAATTGGACAAACTCTTAGAATTTTGATATCTGGCCTCAAAACAAAATGGCGTCGAAAAAACCACAAAAATTACCGGTTTCTCAAAAATTCAAAATGGCGCCATTGTTGCCCCTTAAGTTGAAATATGTTCTAACTCGGGGATATTCAGTTTTGCATAAAAATATACAAAAAAATTATATATAGAAGCCAAGGCAGAAAAAAAAGTCAATTTTTGTTGCACTGTGTAATCAGTCCAGAATTACTATGGAAATACTAAGTCAATTTTAAAAAGAGCCCCAGAAAAAAGTTTTTTAAACCGATTGAGAGTTTCTGATAACCAAATAAAAAAATAAATAAATAAATAAATAAAGCTGAGGTTAAATGGAAATCTGCCGTTTATTTTTCCTGGGAATTTCCGACATATTTAGAAAGAGTAATGGAGGAGCAAGGTGAAATTTTGATAACCAATTTTTAACTAAGGCGTGTTTGGATGTTTTGTCTAGTTAAATGTGTTCATTAACAATAAAAAAAATAAATTCTATATTATCGTTGAATTCAGCAATAGAAACCACGGAACAACAAGAACAAAGCTCACACTTGAATCAAAGTAAGATCATCGAACTTTTGTTTGCTTTAATGTTTCGGCGCGAAATGCTTCAATAATTCGATGGAAATGCAGATAAAGTAATATGAAGGATAGTGATGAAAAAAAAAGCATAAAAATGAGTAAAGTTTGGTGAAAGACAAAAATGGTTGATAAACGAAGCGAATAATGCGATGCGACACATCCAATTTAAAAGACAGATTTTTTAATTAACGACAATCAGCGACATTTCTTCCAAGCAGATGAAACGCGACAGAACGACCGACAAAGACCTTTTAAGAGCTTCGGTAAAAACCAACGTCAACTACGCTCATGTAGTGGACTGATTCGACTGACTATATTTAATAGATATTGCTTTATTATATGATTGTGAAGTGTGACTCTCCTCAATGGAACTGCTGTCACATCGGTGTATTATCAAAACATACGAGGACTACGCGTTGAAATTCACAAACTAGATATTGTATTAACTGTTACCTTCCTGTTGCAATTGCTTTACACATTAAAAAAATCGTGTATATTTACATACCTTCACATTCACATAACACAAGTTTGTTTGTATGCACACTATCAAGCTCGGATCTGCTGTTGAATAGAGCATGTTTGTGCAGTTTATTCCATGAAAATTTATTGCAATAGTTTCATGGAATTCAATATCAAAAATTACACGGAATGCATCGTCAGTTGATAGCACAGTTAAAAATTTTACAGTTTGATGCTATTATTGGCAAACGTGGCTTAAATGCATTGAGTTTTATCTCACGAAGTCTTGTTTTGAAATTTACAAAAATCTGTAGTTATAAGTATCGTATCGATGTTAATTTGTGACAGTCATGGAATCAGCTAAAGATCAGCTGCGTACGTCTTCCGGACTTACACTGTGGAGTGACTACCACACTATTTATAAAGTAAAATTACGAATGAAAATCAGAATACTACAAGGCGGCATGCATGGGTTTATTCTCAGGCTTCTTCACAGCTAAACTTTTCTCCAAATTGAAAAATTATTATTTCCACTTTCAGCATGTTACTCGCTTTGGTAACATGCTTGAGGCGATGATAAAATCGATAGTCGAATCGAATCGATAAGAAGATAAGAGAACAGTATGTCTGGATGAATATAAGCACTATACTGCCGTTCTACGCATAGTTGTCCCATGTTACTTTTGGTCGATTTTCGTTTTTTATCACCAATGAGTCTATTTTCACGTATATTTTTGAAAAACTTAAAAATAACATTGTTTGTTCCAAAAACCTTGAAAAACTATACCAAGTCTGTTTGTCCCATCGATGATTTTCTACACATATTTGTCCCACTAGATTTTTTCTATTCCAATTCATCCGATTAACCACTAATTCCCACATTTATAACTTGGGCAGGGCTACAGAGCACTAAATACTTCTAACAACGTTTGGTACATTACAGGTTTCAGAAATTCGGTACCTAAAATCACTTTGCTTGATTATTTAAATGCGGTACGTTCATATCTCTGTTAGGGATAACTAAGCCATGTTTGCTGGTTTGTAATCTGAATGCTCTTCCTTTTCGAGCATAAAAAAAAAGATAAACGCATGAGATTCATACTAATTGGAAGTTGTAAGAACTGTCTTTTGTGTGTAGCCAAAATGGTGAAAGCCCAACAACGTTCAAATATGATAGGAATGGGCAATCTAAAAATCTAAATTAACTAAACTTTCATCTCGACTATCATCACTTGGGTATAAAGACAACAAGATTAGCGTGATCGTTTTCTTAAAAGGTTAAACAGCCTTGTATCCCCTGTACGAACTTTGTATTGGGAAACATCGAATGCACGTGGTGGGACTGATATGCGTAGAAATAGTCCCAGTGGGTATTTTTTATGGAAAAGAGTGTTGAATCTAAAAACCTTCAACTAGATTTATTGAAAACAGTCTATTGCAAGGTAAAACTGGTTAGTAGCCCATAATTGCATTTGTCACATTGACGCAATGCGTAAAAGTATTGTAAAACTTTAACATCGTTTTTCTCGTTTGCATGATTTGGAACATGGGACAAATATGCGTAGAACGGCAGTATACGTAGAAGGGAACTTTCCAAGTGACACTGCAAAAAAGAAAAAAAAAGTAGGAGGGTGGTATTCAAGACACGACCGCATGACGTTGACTACCGTATTCTTAAAAAAAAAATATTCCACTGAAGCAAATAGTAGAGGGAATTGCAACGCTTCTTTTACAAAACTTCTGTAACAAAATTTCGAGGCTCCAAAAGGTACCAGTTTCCGATTATTCTCGTCCAGAATTCCAGCCATTTTAGTATTTTGCAGTAGCCATTTATTACTAACAGCCACCAGCATAACGGGCACTAGATGACCGGTACTATTTTGTCTTTCCTCCTTTCAGCTGCTAACACCTAGCGCTGTCGTGAAATTAACATCTACATAAACATGCATTTTTGCAAGGTTTTTTTCCGCCAGCAACAGCAATTGTAAAACATAAAATTCAACTAACCGCTTCTATTATAAAACTGCGAGGCACCAAAAGGTGCCAGTTGCCGATTTCTTGTTTACTGGTTTCCGTCCAGAATTCCAGCCATTTTAGTATTTTGCAGTAGCCACCAGCATCACGGGTGAAACCGGCACGAGATGACCGTTACTATTTTGTTTTTCCTCCTTTTAGCTGCTAACACCGAGCGTCCGTATGTATCCGGTACGGTTTATTAATGAAACTGATGGGGTGAAATGTTCGAACGATACGTTTTATACCAAGGCTTCGTCAGATAAATAGAAAGAGGGAGGGGCTACATAGATGATGGAATGGTAGAGACAAATGTTTCTTGAAAGCTGCGCCGGCCGCTGTCATAATATTAACACCAACACAAACATGCATTTTTGCAAGGTTTTTTCCGCTAGCAGCAGCATTTGGTAAAACAGAAAATTCAATTTGCCGCTTCTGTAACAAAATTTAGAGGCACCAAAAGGTGCCAGTTGCCGATTATAGTTTCCTGGTTAGTCCGTCCAGAATTCCAGCCGTTTAAGTGTTTTGCAGTAGCCATTTACTACTAAAGCCACCAGCATTACGGGTGAAACCGGCACGAGATGACCGGTACTATTTTGTATTTCCTCCTTTCAGCTGCTATCACCTAGCGTCCGCATGTCACTGGTGCGGTTTTGGAATCAGAATGATGGGGCGCCGGCCGCTGTCGTAAAATTAACACCAACAAAAAGATGCATATTTGCAAGGTTTTTTCCGCTAGCAGCAGCATAAACATCGGAAACAGAAAGTGACAACAACCATAACAACAAATTCAGATCGATTGTATCCGCTAGTGTCGACTGTGCTTGGGAAGAGAGGTAGTGATTGGCTGCGCGGTATGATTTAGACAATCGATATTAATTACCAATTTTTCAATAGTGTATCTCAAACAATAGTTTGTTTTTGTTACATAAATTTAACCGTAAAAAAATTTCTGATCGATTGATGCCAAAACCTCGAAAACCTGATTATAGATGACTGCAAAATAAGCGCTCAAAACCTGACCACTTTTCTCTGGTTTTCCCTGGTTGAATTACTAGATTTTTAAATTCAGGGGCCTAACTTCGATATAGACGTTAGTCAACGTCAAAAACAAAAAATAAACGTTCGGACAATGCCGCAATAGATCCAAAACCACTGATCGCAGTGCGGTCCATGCGTAAAAAACTCTAAGAGCCGCTTCATTCAACCGTAAAAAAAAAAACAAAAAAGAGTTATTCGCTGTATGGGGCTGTTTTTCATTCCTTGCGTGCCGATCCGAAAATGATGCATGTTAGATAGGATGCAAGAGCTACATCTCTGCCCACAGTGCTCTGCAATTTGTTATTTGGAGACACCAGCGATCAGCTTCAGAAGACAATTTCAAAATTTCCGAATTCCGCCACTCTCAATTGAAAGAATGTAGAGTACGACTAAGTCCCAGGGAGTTGATTTTTCCTGAGAATTTTTTTCAGATGACAACAGATCTCGACGTTTTATGCGTTGTTAAATTTTCGAAAACCGAAATTTTACATACCCCTCCCCCCCTTTCCCTTAGGTGATTTTTCGGATTTCCTAAAAGCCAAATTTTAATGGCATTGTGCCACCCCATTTGAAGTCCGATTAAGCTGAAAGTTTGCACAGGGTGTTTTTCGGATATGTGAACATAATGAATAGCGTTTTCTTTTTGATATTTTCTGGCCATTTTTTTCATACAAAGATTAACGCCTTATTATTTAGTAATTACCATTTGAAATCTGACGTTTCGACGTCACACCTTAGTTTTAATTTTCTCAGAACGTACTCCGATATAGAGCGGTGAGTCGTAGTGCTACGTCAAAAAGTCCAAACTGGTCGAGTGCCATTTAATATAGATAATTCCGAAACCGCGATAGAAAGGCCAGAAATTTACTCCAGACACAGCCAAGACGCGAAAATATGAATAACTAGCTGACCTGGCAAACTTCGTCCCGCCCATTTTTGTGTTTAATAAAATAATTTCAAACATTTCAAATTCATCGATTCCTTGCGATTTGTTTATAGTCTGCAAATGCACGACGAATCGGCCATAGGATATGATCAAAGTCAATAGTCAAATCGTTTGAAATGATTGGTTTTATCGGAATGACAACATCCTCGACTTTTGGCTTCTGTACATCACCTTTATTCTGAAAATATCCATATTGGGTGGTATTCGATCATTTTCAGTTGTTTTTCTGGCATCAGTCTGGTTCCGGAAATACCCAAAATGGGTGGTATTCAGTTATTTTCCAGAAACTAGGTCATCTTTGAATTCAAAATGTCTATGCGTCATCTCGATTACGGAAATATCCATAGTATGAGTAGTATTCGGTCATTTTCGGCTGTTTCTCAGAAGTTGTCATCTTACAAATCAAAATGGTGTCTGAGGTCAATTTTTAGCTTCTTGCATCATTCTGGTTCCGGAAATTCTCATATTGGGTAGTTTTGGTCACTTTAAGCTGTCTTTCAGAAACCGGAAGTCACCATGTTGGATTCCAAACTGGTATTAGGAGACAATTTCTGACGCCTGGCGTCATTCTGGTCTAAGAAACACCCATATTGGATGTTATTTGAATCATTGAATCATTGAAGAACAATCATTGAATAAAATTTTGCCATTGGAATTACTTTGAGAATTATTCCATGAACGATGTTTAGCGTTAAAATCGCCGATTATGAAAAATTTCGAACGATTTTTGGTGAGTTTTTGTAAATCACCTTTGAAATAATTTTTGAGCTCGCGTGTGCATTGAAATGGTAAATATGCTGCGGCAATAAATAAAATCCCAAGTTCAGTTTGAACTTCAATTCCCAAAGTTTCAATAACTTTCGTCTCAAGATGGGGAAGAGCACGATGTTTGATTCGGCGATGAATAACAATTGCAACTCCACCGCCGGAACCCTGAATCCTATCATATCTATGAACCACGTAATTGGGATCATATTTTAATTTTATGTTAGGTTTCAAAAATGTTTCAGTAATAATTGCAATATGCACATTATTTACTGTTAAAAAATTAAAAAGCTCATTCTCATTGGCCTTCAATGAGCGAGCATTCCAATTTAATATTTTAATTGTTTTATTTAAAATCATTGCTAAATTTTAAATTAGAAACAATTTTAATAGTAAAATTTGTGCCTATGCTTCAAACATTGATTTTGCCTGCAACATGGCGTTCATAAGATCGAACATTGCCTGTTGCAAAAAAGAAAGTTTACCTGCCGTAATAGGCCCCAGGCAGTTGACACTAGAAAAAATATTTTCGGCAGCAATATTAGCTGGAGTGATAGGTGTACAATTATTTTCTAGCCTGTTTTGCTTACCCATATTAACGGTCATTTTCGAACTACCAACACTAGGCGGTATAATGTTCGAACTACCTGTAACCTGTGCATAAGTTAAACGGGTATGCAAAGGAGTAGGTAAACTATGCGTCACTGGTACGCTTGGAGAATTTTGTTTTGAAGTTGGTTTTAATTGAGAAATTGAATTTTGTTTACCTTGCCTTGCCTTAACAAGTGCTAAACGGACTGGGCATTGATAAAAATTTGACATATGGTTGCCGTTACAATTCGCACAGCGAAAATTTTTACTCTCTTTCACAGGACATGTGTCCTTTTTGTGAGAAGAGTCTCCACAATTAAGACATTTTTGGTCCATGTTACAGAATTCGGAACCATGGCCATAACGTTGGCAAGTACGGCATTGGGTGATATGCTTTTCACCTCCGCCATACTTCCTATAAATTTCCCACTTTACACGCACATTATACAAAGCATGTGCTTTTTCAAAAAATTTTAAGTTGTTAACCTCATTGCGGTTAAAATGAATTAAATAATTAACAAGGGAAATTCCAGTTCTCTGACTGTTTTCGCCTCGTGATTTTTGTTTCATTAGAATTACTTGGGTAGGGGCTATGCCAAGTAATTCTGTTAAAGTAAGTTTGATCTCATCAACGGTTTGATCGTTGGTGAGACCTTTCAAGACAACCTTGAACGGCTTGGCGTTCTTGGTGTCATATGTAAAAAATTTGTACATCTTGTCAGTTAAATACTGAACAAGACGATCACGACCCTTTACTGAGTCGGCTAATAAGCGGCATTCACCTCTACGGCCAATTTGATAGGTAACTTTAACGTCAGAAACAAACGTTGAAAGTTCCTTTTTGAATATATTAAATTCAGAAGAAATAGTTACCACAATAGGAGGAACTTTCTCCTTTTTTAAAGATTTTATATTTTGTATAGTTTTATTATTGGTAACTTCCATTTCACCAGCTTCTTGCTCAGGCAAAATATAAAAAGGATTGTCACTACAGACACTCGAAGTGTCAGAAAGAGATGCCTCTCTTTTCCTCCCCGCAGCGATGCAAGGTTTCTTTTTCCGTCCAGCCATTTCAGGTGATACGAAAAAAGTTAAAACAAATGTTAAATTCAAAAGTAGGTAGTCTTGAGAAAGACTGATGGGAAATAACTTTCAGGTAATCTTTAAAAGACACACTGACAAAACACAAACTTTGAAGCTATAGGCAGTCAAAGACCAGTCCACAAGCAACCGAAAAAACGTCTGATCTGTAGGACAGTTCAAGACGCACTGATCTAAGATGGTTATTCCCGGTTCCTGGAGAACCGCTAAGAATGACTAAATACCATCGAATATGAGTATTTCGGGAGCTGCGATGATTCCCAGAAACATCTTTTTTTGTGAAGTCAAAAAATCGTATTAACATGAATAATATATAACATGGCGACCTTGACAGGGCCGGAAAATAATGTCTGCTCGCTATATAGTATGTGATGCGCTATTTTATATGTGATTTTAACTTTTCTTTTTCAATCAACTATTTTTTTTGATCTTGATAGATTATTATTTCAATATTTGAGTTGTAATTAGGATAATAAAAATGATGACAATTGATTGATTTATTGCGTTTTTTCATAAAGCATTGATTGTTGAGCCTAGCGATTGTAGGAACCGTGCCCTTTTCACCCTGTTAAGCAATTCTAATCAGATTTCAATCAATCTCAAATGATGAACCAACATTGCATCACCATCTCAATAGACGAAAAAACTGGCTGTGAGTATTCCGAGTATTCACATGTAGCAACCCCACATGTAGTGATAATAGCTCTTCAACCGGCGGCATGCGTCGAAAGTCGGCCCGCTTGTTGATAGCGAGAAAGTCACGTGTTATTGCAAATTGCGATGAAAATTGGCACCACAGAAACGAAGGTAGCACTCCTATATACTCAAAGCTGTAACCAGCCATGCTGTTGCAGCCAATAACGTGCGACACAAGAAGGATCGCAGGATGGGTATCCGCGCGCGAAGCAGAAGAATTAATAAAACTTTCAATAAAACCCTTTCTCACCACAGAGAGATCGCGTGCACGCGGAAATTTAATAACTTTTTCGTGAAAATTGCTACACGATAAGATCCTAGCTATGAAACCGTGCAGGCTGGAGGACGCGCTTGCCATGTTGACAGTGCCTCGGAAGGTGCCAGGAAGGAGCACCGCTCGTGTACTGTTGTGCGAAAGAAGATGCAGATTACCAGCCAAGATAGACATTATCGCATCGTTAGCATTTATTATGTTCGGCTCGTTACCTGGTCCGCTCGTTCCGTTTTTTTTTGTCCCGCCAACTTCGTACCCCTTAACGACACAATGGCAAGCTTGATGCTTCGCATAAGATTATTTTTTGGGAACATCTTTTCGGTGTCGACCGGCTTCCCTGCCAACAATAATCATCGCGTTTTTGTGCGTTTTTACTGAATTTACTCAGTCGAAAAACGAAAATATATATTATTAAAGCTTACATAAATCAGGTCTGAATGTCTAAAATCAAACAATAAAGATGCGAGAGCTTCGTCGAACTCACACTAGAGTGTGTTTGGTTTTCAAATGTACATCGTAAACAATTTCGTTATACCTGCCCCATTAGAAACAATCCGCATTCAAATTCCCAGCTGCAATTGCAACGCAAACACTGCGGGTGAAAGTTAGGCTGTACGTTTTATAAAACACTTTTTACCGTACACCAAATCAAACCGAAACAAACGAAAACTGCAGTCACCCACAACCATCGCACGAAGCCAGAAGTGAGACTACTAACCGTGGCCCCGTACGTGTGGAGTCACTCCATAGAGATAACAATCAAAATCAGAATTACTGTCAGCTGTACATAACTGCGTTCTCTGCCCGGAGTCGAGAAACTCCAGCTGCGAGCTGTAGCATATAAAAGCCGGAATGTTCCCAGATCATATCCTTGGCTATCGCACTTGGGTGCAAACGACTGCTAATATTGTTCGGAAAATGCAAATTTTATAGAAAATACTAACCCATGCCAGACACTTTCACCCGGTTTTGCCAGTCGCAACCAGTGCAGCATTTTCAGTAAATGTTCCGATTTTTTGCACCCAAACTTTTGGCACCTTGCTGCGGGCCAAAACCCATTCAAAGCGGTCCGTACACCTGATTGGCCAATCCGAGTTGAATGCGGGTGATCCTATGATAAGCTGAAGTTGAGCTTCTTTACTTTGCTTTCAGTTTAGAAAATAACGGACACCCCAGCACAGAAATGTGGGACAGGACCTTCGCTTTCCGAAAACTAGCGGCCCAATCGCAACCGAAACCAGCTCCGTTCGGTTCAATTCCGTATCCCGGACAGCGACAGTGTGGATGCGTGCGGCTGTGTTTCATTCGAGACAGGGCGCATATTACAATTCTGACTGCATTGCGGTTAGAGGTGAAAAATAGAGACCATTTTACAAGCAGCCAAAAAAGCCGAAATCCCACCCCAGAGCACCCGGATTGGCAGGAGATATTAGAATTGCCATGTTCCGCTCAATCGGGTTTGCTGTACCAAGCACCGTCCCGGTGCGTTGCAATTGAATTGGATTAATTCCTAACACTCTCGCAGATAAAAAGTGATGCGATTTTAATCACCGAATGGATATTGGATGCGGTCCGATGACCGGCAAAAGTTGGCAGTCGAGAAATCGTCGGGTCGAATGCATTTGGCAAACGGTTTAAACTTTGCAAAATTAGATTTTAAACCTTTGGTGCTAAACTAAACACATATTAGCACCAGTTTTTGGGTGACATTAATCAGAGATAATTTGGCCTACATTAATACACAGATGCAAAACCAAACTCTGAATCAACATAATTATGGTGAAGTTGCACACAAACCAGCAGTGACCGGTGGCTATTAACATAATTTAACCATTGGAATTTATTAATTGGAAAACCATACAAACGGTTCACCTCGTTCAACAGGTCTGATCATAATCAATTGCCTTTCGCAGCTCTACCAGCACTGAAGTTGGCCCGAGGGCGATGATAACGAACAAACCAACTTGCAAATGAATAAACATACAAACAAATAAACAAACCACTGGACACCTCAGTACCGAGTTCCGCCGAGATTGGAGCTAATCAAACAATCACCTACAAACACACACAAGCACTTTGGCAACCGTGCCTTGAAGGGTTTCAGTGTTACATCGAGCCTGCTGTCTATCACTATGCAAATTAGTGTTATTCTGAATCGGCAAATTGTAATCTTCTCGTTTGAAATGATAATGACCCACGAAAGCAAACAAAGACCAACCGACCGACCGACTGACTAACATTGGTTCGGCTTGAAGTGCTCGAGTTGCCTTCAAATCAGATCTCGCACCTGCTGCAACTCACAGTTCTTTATCCTCTAATATGCACTTGAACTAAAAAGCACAGCACACACAGGAGCTAGACGCAAGGCGAGACAGAGATTTTGTGTGCTTCGAACTGTCCCTCCTTCTGCAGAACGCTGCAAGCTAGTTAAGCTAAGCAGTGCAATGAAAACCGAAATTTCCATTTTACTTTTCCGCCGTCTATGGCTCTATCGCCGCTCTCGCTGTGCCAACTCGTAACTTGGCAAGACCGACAATAGAATTTATAATAGAATCTGCTCAAACGGCACACTCTCCGTCACTCGCTTGTCGGGTTTCTAGCGCCTTTGTCCCGGTGCCTGCTGGAACGCATACTGAAACTTTCTTTTGAAGCTTCTGTGGGGCTTAGTTTAAAGCCGTTTACCGAAGAGTTTTCCAATTTGGGAAATTTTATTTTGCGGGTAAGTTTGTGCAGTTTTGATTCTAAAATCTGTGTTTTTTGGCAGCTAGCGTACTGAATGGAGTATGAGAACTTAATCAGGTCCCATTAGTAGAATTGACTGGACTGGGATCGTTGGTGTCAGTGTTTCAGTGTATTCGCTCATCTATGCAAAATGGTTCGCTTTCGCTAGAAAATTACATGATTTAAAAATCACAATATTTTTAGTAATTTTTGGTTGTGGTTTTCCAGGTTGGGAATCCATCCATATTGTACAATAATCAATGTGAATGTTTTTGGTGGAATTAAATTGCACCTAAATGTCTGTTCAATATTTGTTAAAATAATATTTGAATTTGCTTTTCTTTATTTCTACTTTGATATACTACTGCTGTTACCGTTGTACTTTTGGTTGTCATCGATAATCGTGCGCGAGAAAATCATAAATTTCATTTTTTCAATATTTATTTTCAGCTACATAGACTTCAACCATCTGCTTAGAGAACGTAACTATTCTTTCAGGTGTGAAAAGGCTTCTTTTACATTCTTAGCTACAAAAAATAGCACAGCAAAAAGTTTGATTTCACAAATACGTACACCTCGTTGCATGTTATTTACAAACATAACAAACAAAAGGGGCTCTACTGCAAATACCAAGAATTTTCCTCATGAAACTCGATACAGAATCATTAGAAACGATTCGTTGAGTTCTGTCAGATAGATAGATTTTAAACCATTTCAGTACAGAACTCTTAATCCCAAAACGTTTCAGCAATAAGGGCCTAGAAATTGCTCCTCAAGCACGTTTCAAATACAAAAAATAACAAATATGCAGCTGGTCTTTAACAACTGGCTCTACTATCTTTTTTGTTATGTGCAACTTGTAGATAAGAGTGCCAATTAAATTGGTTTTCTGAATATCGTTTAGCGGTAGAGCTCAAAAGTTTCATCTTCTCGAAACAAGTCAACTTTTGTTTCAACTTTCAACTTTTTGACCGATGAAAATAATTCATAAAATTGTCGATATCGAAAATTTTTTTTGATGCCATATGTCTTAGGAATGCATGAAACATCGAGATTTGGAGTTAACTCAAAAAAATTTTTTTTCTAAAAACAACTTTCTGGGTCTTAGAAAATGTTCGAGCTTAGGGCCAATGGCATATATATAAAAAATCAACTTTCGTATTTTGTTCGAATTTTTTTTTTTGATGCCGAATGTGTTAGAAATGCATAAAACGTAGAGACCTGGTGTTAACTAGAAAAAAAATTTCTACAAAAAATCGAGTTTCTGGGACTTGGACATTTTTAAGCTGGGAGAGCAAATTGAATATCAAAGTAAGGATTGGAATGCAATCGATAAAATATTCATCACAATAGTATTGTCTAACATATCCTATATTATGGTACGACATTGCTAGCATATTATATGCGATATTTAATTAGGGTGGCTCAGTCATATTCCATTAGAGTGATCCTTTTTAAAAATTTTGAGAAAAAATACGGAAAAAACCGAAATTGAATGAAAAATTGAGTCGTTTTAAAAATAAGTATGCCACAAATTTGACAGTGGCCTATGGTGCTAAAAAAGACGTTTAGATACTACTGTCTTTGTTACTTTGTTCCCTTGTTTGCACTCTCCTGCATGAGCATTGTAACGCAAGAGTTGCGCAACGGTAACAAAGTTGATTTTGGAGCCATAGTGTCTTCAGTAAAGTTGTTCCATTAGTTATTCTCCATTTTATAAAAGTTGCAATGTGTGATTAATCCACCAAAAATCAACAACGAATTTCACCTATTTCATTTTTGCATATAAATATCCACTTTGTTCGGCACATTTTATGAGAAAAAACTTTACTGAAGACTTCTATCTGCCCATTTAAATTGACATTTGAGGTGTTTACTATTCTTCAAATCATTTTTGTTTTCAATATAACTTTTCATAGCGATTTTCTACAGTTTTTCTATCTTCTGCCTTGTTGTTTACTATAACAAAACACATAATTTCACCGATGAAAGTTTATTGTTACTTTCTAAATTTATTTATTGATTGAAGTTTTTAATTAATATGATGGCCTAACTAACTTTCAAATATCTGTAAAATCTGCAAACACCTGCAATATTGCTTACTTACTTACTTAGATGGCCGTACGTCCTAAGACATGGCCTGTAAAACGTGGTTCCGCCAATTCACTCGGTCCATGGCTGCCTGCCTCCAGTTCCGCGGGTACCCGGTACTTTACAGATCGTGCTCCATCTGGACCACCCATCTCGCTCGTTGCGCCCCTCGCCTTCTCGTTCCCGCCGGATTTGAAGCGAACACCAATTTTGCAGGGTAGCTATCCGGCATTCTAGCTACATGCCCTGCCCAGCGTATCCTTCCAGCTTTAGCCACTTTCTGAATACTGGGTTCACCGTAGAGGCGCGCAAGCTCGTGGTTCATCCTACGCCTCCACACTCCGTTCTCCTGCACACCGCCAAAGATGGTTCTTAGCACCCGTCGTTCAAAAACTCCGAGTGCTCGCAAGTCCTCCTCAAGCATTGTCCACGTTTCATGCCCGTAGAGAACGACCGGTCTTATTAGCGTTTTGTACAGGATACACTTGGTGCGAAGACTCAGATTATGCGACCGTAGTTTTTTATGGAGCCCATAGTAGGCACGACTTCCACTGATAATACGTCTCCTTATCTCCCGGCTGGTATCGTTATTCTCAGTTACCAGAGAGCCGAGGTACACAAACTCGTCGACCACCTCGAACTCATCCCCGTCGATTGTTACCATATTGCCTAGGCGTGCCCTGTCGTGCTCGGACCCACCTGTAAGCATATACTTAGTTTTTGACGTATTAATCTTCAGTCCGATCCTATCTGCTTCAGGTTTCAGTCGGGTATACTGGTCTGCCACCGTCTCAAATTTTCTGCCGACAATATCCACGTCATCCGCAAAGCAAATAAATTGACCCGATCTGTTGAAAATCGTGCCCCGCATGTCAAACCCCGCTCGTCCCATAACACCCTCTAGCGCGACGTTAAACAATAAGCAGGAGAGACCATCACCTTGTCGGAGCCCCCTGTAAGACTCGAATGGGTCCGACGTTCCACCCGAAATTCTCACACAACACTTCACATCCTCCATCGTAGCCTTAATCAGTCTTGTCAGCTTCCCCGGGAAGTCGTTTTCGTCTAGAATTTTCCATAGCTCTTGTCGGTTTATTGAATCGTATGCGGCTTTAAAATCGACGAAAAGATGGTGTGCAGGGACTCTAAACTCACGGCACTTTTGGAGGATCTGCCGCAGTGTAAAGATTTGGTCAGTTGTAGACCGTCCTTCCATGAAGCCGGCCTGATAGCTTCCTACAAACCCGCTGGCTAATGGTGACAGGCGTTGGAAGATGACCTGGGAGAACACCTCGTAGGCGGCATTCAGGACTGTGATCGCTCGATAGTTCTCGCAATCTAGTTTGTCGCCCTTTTTGTATATGGGGCAGATAACCCCTTCTTTCCACTCCTCCGGTAGCTGTTCTGTTTCCCAGATCTCGACGATCAGACGATACAGCGAGCTAGCCAGTTTCTCGGGGCCCATCTTAATAAGCTCAGCTCCGATGCCGTCTTTTCCGGCCGCTTTGTTGTTCTTGAGCTGCCGGATCGCATCCTTAACTTCGCTTATTTTCGCTTATTGTGGGGGGTGGCACATCTTCGTCGTTCGTTGCACCGACCACGTCTTCTCCGCTCCTGTTGTGGTCTCCTGCTTGCACGCCATTCAGGTGTTCATCGTAGTGCTGCTTCCACCTTTCGATCACCTCACGATCATCCGTCAAAATGCCTCCATTTTTTTCCCTACACATTTCGGCTCGTGGGACAAAGCCTCTGCGGGATCCGTTGAGTTTTTGGTAGAACTTTCGTGTTTCGTGTGTGCGGTGCAGCTGCTCGAGTTCTTCACATTCCTTCTCTTCCTGGCGACGCTTTTTTCTTTGAAGAGTTGGACTTGGTGCCTCCGTTTTAGTCTATATCGCCCCACATTCTGACGGGTGGCTCTACGCAGCATTGTTGCCCGCGCTGCGTTCTTCTCGTCCAAAATCTGCCGACATTCTTCGTCAAACCACTCGTTACGTCGATTCGGTTGCACGTGTCCCAGGACTTCCTCCGCAGCACTGCTGATAGCTGTTTTCACGGTATTCCAGCGATCCCCTAGAGGGGCTTCTTCAAGCTCTCCCTCTTCTGGCAGTGCAGCTTCGAGCGATGACGCGTACTGTGTTGACTTCGGGTTGTTTCAGTCGCGCGAGATTATACCGTGGCGGGTGACGGTACCGTATGTTATTCACAACGGATAGTTTTTGGCGTATCTTAACCATCACTAGGTAGTGATCCGAATCGATGTTAGCGCCTCGATGTGATCTGACATCGATAATGTCCGAGAAGTGCCGACCATTTATCAAAACGTGGTTGATTTGTGTTTCTGTTCTATTCGGTGATCTCCAGGTGAGTCTACACGCAAAAGTTGGATGGTGCGAAACCAGTACAAAATTGTGCGTTTTTAGCGCAATTGTTGATGTAATTCGGAACCAGTACAATGATTGCGTGTTGGGCATAACGCAATTAATGCTCTAGCGTTTCTCCAATGTATTTGGCAGCTCCAAACTACTACACCCAAACAGTTTCAACTGGTATCAAGCAGCATTGCAAAGCGAGCGAGAAGCAAAACCTTTCTCCTCCTTTCTGCTTGAGGACAAGACATATGCTACGCTTTTCAAGTCTCTTGCACACACGCTTTCAAAATACTTTTTCTTTTTCATGCATTCCTCTGAGTAGTAGCAAGCACGCACCGACAGTATGAGTGAGACTAACAACACTGGCATCTAGTATGAACAGCACGGGTGTCTCGCTCATTTCGTAAAGCGACGAGACATCGTCCTGCGCGTCACAACCCGAACCGAAAAAGAAGCGAAAGAGCAACCTGCAAATAATATGTGACGTATCTAGTCTCGTCGCACGTACATGGAAAATCTACAAGCAAGAGAGAAAGAGCACTCGATGTGAGAAATAAAGTGTCGGTATATGATACATATTCTGATTTCAATTAATGTCAATGTATTCGCAGTACAACTGTTGCGTTATGCGTTTCACACATTTATTGTGCGATTTCTGTGCAACATTTGTGCGAATCGGGAAGACACAATGATTGTACAAGACTTCAACTTTTGCGTGTATGGTGGAGGCTATGCTGAAAGAAGGTGCTACGTATGGCCATGTTCTTGGAGGTGGTGAAGTCGATTAGTCTGAGGCCATTTTCATTCGTCAGCTGGTGTGCACTGAATCGTCCAATCACCGGTCTGTACTCCTCCTCCTGGCCAACCTGAGCGTTGTAATCACCGATGATGATCTTGACATCATGTTTTGGGCAGCGGTCATATTCACTCTCCAACTGCGCGTAGAATTCGTCCTTGTCGTCATCGGTACTTCCGAGGTGTGGGCTATGCACGTTGATAATACTAATGTTGAAGAAACGGCCTTTGATCCTCAACCTGCACATTCTAGGGCTGATTGGCCACCACCCGATCACCCGCTTCTGCATCTCTCCCATCACTATAAAAGCTGTTCCCAGCTCATGTGTGCTTCCACAACTCTGGTAGATGGTGTGACCATCCCTGTACGTACGCACCATCGTCCCCTTCCAGCATACCTCCTGCAGCGCTACGACGTTGAACTTGCGGGTCTTCAATTCCTCGGAAAGCACGCGGGTACTTCCTAGGAAGTAGAGAGATCGGCAGTTCCATGTTCCGAGAACCCAATCGTTAGTCCGTTTTCGTTGCCTAGGTCTTAGCCGATTGTTCCGGTCCGTACTTAACGTTATTGCGTTCGTTACTGTTGTTTTTTAATGATGCGGGCTTGCAAGGCCAGCGACCAACCCCACTATGTCGCAGGAGGGCCATCGTAGTGCCATTGTTTAGAGTCCCGGGCACTACCAGGACTTGAGAAGGACACTGCGTTACTTAGAACGCTTCTGTTGGTGTCGATCCCAGGAATCTCCCTTCCGAGAAAGGAAGCCCCACCCCCTGTCAGCATGCAACCAGCAGTCCCACCAGGGTTGGTTACCCGATCTTTCCACTCAGAGCCGGATTTAAGGGGGGGCCCGGGAATGACACACATTAACACACCATTTGAATCGAACCAGCGCGCGTGGGAGATCAAGCAGGAAAGAAAATACATAATCCACAAGTTTTCTTAATGCATTGCTGTTGATTCCGAAAATAAGATTATTTGTCCGAATCAGGGATACCAGATTTGCGTTGTAAAATGCAGATTTTCAGAGTCCGTGTGCAGATTTATTGACCTGCAGATGTGTGTAGTTTTCCCTAGTTTCTGTAGATTATTGCCAACGTAGCCTTATATTTGCACAGTCTTACTCAAATTGTGTGCAAATTTTTGCCTGCGGATCGCATTTTTTTTTTCAAATTGCGCTAGATTTTTTTCAGATATCAAGAAAAACTTTCGAGATTTCGAACAGTTGCAGACATCTTTCGAAAACATCTAGCACCTCTGGTCTAAATCATTCGACAGTTAGATCTGGCTATAAACAGTGAGCAAGAACCGAATTTATTATTACATTTATTCAAAATGAGCTGTCAACACAAAACCCCGCGTATATCAAAGTGGAGCTCAAAAGAGATGATGAAGAAAAAAATCAAAAACTCGTTAGTGCCTTGCAAAAATTATTTTATTTAAGGATTTATTTGAGCCTAATGATCTCGAACGCAACTGGAGAAAGCTCTTTTTCGAAGATGAAACTGATTGAAAATAGGTTGCGTACGACTATGAAGAGTGAAAGGCTGTCAAACTTAGCATTGTTAAGCTGAGAGTACAATATTCTGAAGGAGCTGAATGTTGATTATTCAATCAATAAGTTCTCTGCAAAAAAAAACTCGTAAAAAAAATCTAGCGAATTTTAAGTAACTTTTCAATAACAAATAGATGTTTTTAACTCGTACGATAAAAAACGGGTTTGTTTTATTTTTGGGCCCCCACTGTAAACTGGGCCCCGGGCCCCCACAATCGTAAATCCGGCTCTGGTCCACTGGTTACTCGCACATCAGTTGGTACCACGAGAAGGTAGGGGTACGGTAGCTGGAAGGCTGAGGTTCACTAGTGGGAACTGTTATGCGCCTTTGGTCCAGTCATTAACCAATATTGCAATATTGCTGAATAAGTCAAAAATCATTTAATGCAGACATAGGCATTTGTCTCTCGTTGTCCCTTGCATTCTTGAGCACGTCCCGGAAATAAACATAAAAAAAACCTTGAGAGTTGCTGTAATTGTACATAGTTCTACAATAATTTAACAATGTGTGAGGGGGATTGTTATGTATCTAAACAGCATTTTTTCAGCTATTTTTGACGTAGAATTACGTCTTTCGGCAACATATACAGGGGACCAGTTTCATTACAGGGATCCAATTTCAAAAACCAAAAACATCGGCAGCGTCACAAAAATTGTCCATTTTCAACCGTTTTAAGCTCAGTCAGTTTCCAACCGATTTTCGTCATTTTTGCAGTAATCGATTGGAAAATCAACCAAGCACCCGTCCAAATGCAGAAAGTTGTAATCTGATTGTTCGAACGATTGTACTATTGAAAATTGTCAAGCCTTGTCGAAACGCAAATGTCGACCTCTGATTGGTCGCACAATGCTTCTTTCCCTAACAAGGTCGACAGAATATACCTAGTTGACTAAGAATGTGCGCTTTGTGTTTTATGTATAATTCATTCCATGATTGTGCCGATACCACACGGACGTTGGTTGCTGATCGTGAAGAAGAAAGAAAAGCCGGGTTTCAATCTTTGTCAGGGCGGATATCGCGCGCTATCTGGACCATGAAGCATTTTTTGCGATAATTCAATGAAATTTGCAACTGCAGCAACAAGTCTTTTTCAAGGCTTCTAAATATATTCTGAAGAGCATAATGAATGGTTATTACTAAATTGCAACTTTGATTGCAGTTTGATGCTGCTGCAATTGCACAGCAGTGTGATGTATATTACGATTCATTAACACTGTGCATCACAAGCGGTATATGCGAAACAAATCCGATTCCAAACAGAAAATTTCAGCAAGTTCTGCTCACGGCGCTGAGTCCGTTTTAGAAAATTCATAACACTTCATTAACAAATATGTAACGTCTTTAAGAAGACGGTTGTTACTTGACATCACAGCATAATTACGACCCTTATATCCGATGCGAGAACGGGAACATCTTCCTTCAAGCCGTGCAACACACGATACATGTGTCAACCTATTGTTGCCTTTATAAGGCAACAATAGGTTGACAAGAGGAATGTAACAATTTACGTACGGCGGTCTGAACCTTGCGGCAAGTGTAATAGTAGAACGTTTGTTGTAATCCAACCAACCGGGAAGCAACCGAAAATGTTTCTCCTTACAACGAGGTACAACCTGTTGTGACAAATTTCCTGGCTCCTTTGTCGCTTGCCTCTGGTGTCATCTCAATGATGATACATTTGTTGCCAGGTACACAGTTGACGATAAAATAATGCGCCTTTACGCTCAAATTTTGCTTATATACCGACAGACTGTGAGCAGCGTAGCCCATACTCTTTTTAGCAAACGTAGTAGAATGATATAGGGGTAAACAGGGTAAGACCGCCCAGCGGGGTAAGACCGCCCCCCGTAGTTTTACCACCAAGTTATATAATAATTGAAAAATTTCTTTAACATGTCTATTACAGTATAACTACATAACATTTTGCACCCCTTTCTTTTTTGATAGTGCGCGAACATTCACAGAAATAATCAAAAACAACCTTTCAGCTGGCAACCAGTCAATGGCGCTATTGTTTTGCTGCAACGGGACTTAAGGTTTTTCTGTCTATAAATTTATTGTTTTATTCGTGAATATACGTTTAACCGCTTGCCTGAATCTGTATTCTTTCGGAAATGTCGAAGGCCGTGAGTGATCTTGTAATTTTGACTACTTTTTCGATGGAATATGAAAATGTTCCACTGGGGGTAACGTCGCCCACTATACATGGGGTAAAACCGCCACGTGTACAACTGCTTGTTATTTTACTTCAAAACCCAAATGCCTCGACACTACAAAGGGAATATATGCAGGATCAGTAAAGCAATTTCAAGCCACATAAGACATCGATGTTAATCGACCACTTTCGATTTGGTTAAAACTTTTCTAGTAATATTTTTTTAACGCGACTAATTTTTGAAAATAGTAAACTTGTGTAAAAATGGTATTAATGAACAAAAATAATTTTAGAGCCAGGACGGTTTGTTTGATCGATATGACGTCTCCAGCAGAGTTGAAAATAGCAGTTTTTTTACTTCCGAAAAAAGTATACACTGTAAAAAAATTCAAAGAAAAAAAAAATAGAATTATTTTATTTTTAAATTTATTTAAAAAAAAATCATGCCTGCAAAATCTGCAAAAGGTAAGCTAAAATTTGATGGTTGTTATATCATGGAGTAATAGAAATGTTAACAGCTCAAATTTTGCAAAGAATTTTTTTGGGCGGTTTGTTTGATGTATAGAATCGTTGGTAATTTTGTTCCTCAAAAAAAAACATAAAAAAATTGAAAATATGAATAAAAAAATTACAATTATTAGTATTACTCCATACATAATAAGTCTTCAAAAAAAAAAACATACAGACAGGATTACTGAGTTTCTATTTTTAGCCTAAAGACAGGTTTATTATAAATTGAATATTTTGAAAAACCCCAATTCTGGAAAATCTATTTATTTTGAAAACGACAAAAAGTTACCTAAACATTGATTTGAACTTGGATAATCAAAAAAACAAAAAAAGTTAAAACTTAGAAAAAAAAAATATTTTTTATTAAAATAGAAAAAAAAAAATACCATCTACAACTTCGTCAAAGACATTATACCGAGAAAATCAACCGCTTTGGCCCTAAAAATATTTGTTATCCTCAAAAAATAGTGGGCGATCTTACCCCGCTGGTGGGCGGGTTTACCCCGCATGAAAAATGTGCAGATCAATGAATTTTTAAAATTGAAAAAAAGGCTGGAAAATAAACAAAAATATTTCAGTTCTTATTTTTTAAATGCGGGTATTGAATAGAAGAACCTCTTAGCGAAGAAAAAATTAAATTGGAGCCGCAACTTTTTTTTCTATAAACAGAAATGCTTAAGGGGGCGGTCTTACCCCGCTTACCCCTAACTGGAAATAATTTTTCAAGTTATCTCATTCCACAACGTGCGTAAAATACCTTCGGAAAATTAAAATTCTTTCTGCCTCGTTTATTTTAAACATTTAACAAGGCTGAAATTATTCACTGTTACTGCACAGTTCAATTGTCTGGTAAATACAACTAATATTAAACATTTATGAATTGATTATACGATTTTTTTTTATGTTTCTTTCAACAGAGTCGACTTGAGCACATCGATTAGTGCGTTTTCGAGGTAGAATTATGTCTTACGGCAACGTATATAGGGGTACAAACTGTGAAACCGAAAGCATCGAGAGCGTCACGAATATTGCCCACTTTCAAAAGTTCTGAACTCAGCTAGTTTCCAACGGATTCCGTTTATTTTAAAAGCAAAAATAATATACGAAACAAATACGGAAAAATATATCGCTTCACACCATTAAAATGATTAACCCTAATCGAGTGTATTTCCAAAGCTATTGCAAAAAATTATTGACATAAGACAGGCTGTCGTAATTCTACGTTAACCTTGCTGTCGTTTCGTATAAACAACCTCTTCCACTTTTTCCATACATTTAGAAGTCACCGACAATGTTTTTCATGGTAAAATTACAACATTACAAAAAAAAAATTACAAATTACAACAGAAAACGTTGTCAAAACATGGTGATGACAAAAAACGTTTGAAACTTACAGTAGAGCAGTTTTCGAAAAAAATATACACCTTAAAATATTTTTATAGAAAAAAGGTTAAAAGAAAAATTGAGATTGAATTGACTAAAGAAGCTTATTTTTCAAAAATCTAATGTTTTTTTTTATAAAATCTACAAAAGATTACCTAAAAAAATTCTACCGGTCCGATCATGGAGAAATCAGGATGCCAATCAAACAACCCGTTTTGGCTGTAGAAGCATTTTTTATTTCTGTGGGGGATTGTCGGAAAGTATTGAAATATAAATACATCAGGTTTCATTCGTGATCTTCGTTATCGCAATCACTCTCAGAACAGGTCATCTGAAAACCTTTTCGCTTCTTCCGTCGAAGGGGTTTATTATTTTTGGAGGCTTCTTATGGATACAATCACCGGATCTCAAATGTAGGAGATCCACATTGGTTGCAATTCTGAAGAACTTTCTGGTGTAATCTTTTCTGTAGTTCCATAGTTTTTAAATTTTCTCCGTTACCTTGCCAATAGGGGTGAGGAAATATTAGATCACATTGGCCCGTGAACAAGGACTTCATGAAGCGATGGTGGCTTTGGGTACAAAACATACAAACCTTATTTCAAATCACTTTAGCTTACTTTTCATTATTCAAATTATCTGGGAGATATTACTTGAAGCCAGTCAGCGCTAGAGCTTTTAAAAATAGAACTGGGCAACAGAGCTGAATATCAGATATTCAGCTGGCGTATGCTCGCAAAGAGCAAATGGCGTCTGCGTTCTTGGACATTAAGGGGGCTTTTGATTCCGTTTCTATTGACATTCTTTCGGGCAAACTTCACCGACAAGGATTTTCTCCAATTTTAAACAATTTTTTGCACAATTTGTTGTCCGAAAAGCATATGCATTTTACGTATGGTGATTTGGCAACTTTTCGAATTAGCTACATGGGTCTTCCCCAGGGCTCATGTTTAAGCCCCCTTCTTTACAATTTTTATGTAAATGACATCGACGATTGTCTGGCAAATTCATGCACGATAAGACAACTTGCCGACGACAGCGTGGTCTCTGTTACAGGAGCCAAAGCTCCCGATTTGCAAGGACCATTGCAAGACACCTTGGACAATTTGTCTGCTTGGGCTCTACAGCTAGGTATCGAATTCTCTCCGGAGAAGACTGAGATAGTAGTTTTTTCTAGGAAGCATGAACCTGCTCAGCTCCAAGCACAATTAAAGGGTAAAACGATCTCTCGGTTTTGGTGCATAAGTATCTTGGTGTCTGGTTCGACTCTAAGGGCACCTGGGGTTGCCATGTTAGGTATCTGATGAAGAAAAGTCAGCAAAGAGTAAATTTTCTTCGTACAATAACCGGATCATGGTGAGGAGCCCACCCAGGAGACCTTATAAGGCTTTACCAAACAACGATATTGTCTGTTATTGAGTACGGGTGTTTCTGCTTCCGCTCCGCAGCAAACACACATTTGATCAAACTGGAGCGAATACAATATCGTTGTTTGCGTATCGCCTTGGGTTGCATGCAATCGACCCATACGATGAGTTTGGAGGTCTTAGCTGGAGTTCTACCTTTGAAAACCCGCTTTTGGAGCCTGTCTTCTCGTATTCTTATCAAATGTGAGGTCTTGAACCGTCCTGTGATTGAAAATTTTGAAAAGTTAATCGAACTTAATTCTCAAACCCGTTTTATGACATTGTATTTCAATCACATGTCCCAAAATATCAATCCTTCTTCGAATATTCCAAATCGTGTCAACTTATTGAATACTTCTAATTCTACTGTGTTTTTCGATACATCCATGATAGAAGAAACTCGTGGAATCCCGGATCATTTACGCGTGCAGCAGATCCCCAAAATTTTTTCCAATAAATATCGAAACATCAACTGCGACAATATGTTCTACACTGACGGATCACTTCTTGATGGGTCCACTGGCTTCGGTATCTTCAATAACAATTTAACCGTCTCCCATAAGCTCGATAATCCTGCTTCTGTTTAGGTCGCAGAATTAGCTGCTATTCAGTACACCCTAGGGATTATCGAAAAAATGCCCACGGACCATTATTTCATCTTTACGGACAGCCTTAGTTCTATTGAGGCTCTTCGTTCGATGAAAGATGTTAAGCACTCTCCGTATTTCCTGGGGAAAATACGGGAACATCTGAGTGCTTTATCCGAAAAATCGTTTCAGATTACCTTAGCGTGGGTCCCTTCTCACTGCTCGATACCGGGCAAGGAGAAGGCGGACTCTTTGGCTAAGGTGGGCGCATCAAATGAAAGACCAATTGCTTTTAATGAATTTTTCGCATTTGTACGTCAGAATACGATCATCAGTTGGCAAAATTCTTGGACCAGAGGGGAACTGGGAAGGTGGTTACATTCCATAATCCCCAAGGTATCGACGAATCCGTGGTCCAAGGGGTTGGATGTAGGTCGAGATTTCATTTGCGTGATGTCTCGGCTTATGTCCAATCACTATAGATTTGATGCGCATCTCCGTCGTATTGGGCTCGGGGAAAGTGGTATCTGTGCCTGTGGTGAAGGTTATCACGACATAGAGCACGTTGTTTGGTCATGCTCTGTACACCGTGACGCCAGGTCTAAATTAATAACTTCCCTCCGGGCCGAGGGTACATGTCCCTTACCCCTTACCCTACATGTCCCTTACCTACCCTACATGTCCCTTACATACATTTTCCTGAAATCCATCCATGCCCAAGTCTAGTCCCATTCCTTTCCACCCACATTCAACAAAACGGCAAGAACACGTCGTAGACTTCGATTTTGGAACTAGCAATTGAACCCCACACGAACTCGCCAGGAAAACCCGAGGCCTTTCTTTATATCTTGGCTCAGCGGCACACACCATATGGCAACTTGAACACCAGCGAACAACAACAACGAACCAAAACCAGCAACTAGACCCCGCACAATACCCTCAGAACCCGAGGATTACAAGCCCCTGTCCCAGCTCATGACATCGTGGCTTAGCAGAACAAATCCATACATGCTGCATATTCATTCGATGATCATCAGACGCCCATTCAACTACAAAACACTGATTGAATAATACATGCTAGTTTTAAGATAGACTTAATTTCAGCTCTTAGTCGGCAGCGAGGATAAAAAATTTGCTTATAGATTTTAAGTCATCCGATATAATTGGCGCCGTTAAACATTGAATTGTATTTGTGCCGTGTCAAATAAATGATTTGTGAAGAAAAAAAAAAACAGAGCTGAATAGTCGATATTTGACCACATGCTCTAAAATGCAAGGGACAGCAAGAGACAAAGGCATATGTCTTGATGAATGATGTACATATACTTTAACATGCAAATGGATTTTTCTGCCGATATTCGCGGATTTTGTAAATATTTGGGACTAAATTAGTACATCATTTTAATGAAAAAAATCAAAACTAAAGAAATATAAGTAATAACAATAAACTTCCTTCGGTGAAATTGTGTGTTTTGCTATAACAAACAACATTGTAAGACATTGAAAAATTGCAGAAAATCACCAATCAAAGTTGTTTTACAAAGCGACAATTTCGATCACGTTCAAAGCAGGTTTGAAAACTGTGGGGTCGTAATTGTAGAATCCATGCTTCCTTGATGTGAATTTTACTTTTACTCGAATGCGGTGCCTTTTGGTCGGCAAATATAGTGTACCTGAAATGATTTAATCTACCTTCAACCTTTCTCATCAATGCCAGATTAATTGCTCATCATTTCTGACGTCTGTGTTAGGGAAATCCTAAATCGTAAACGTGTTGCAAATTAGCTTTTGACATTGGACTAATGTCTTTTTGGAAGTTACGCACCTGCATTCGAAATTCCAATAATTCAATCATGAAAAAGGTGGTCAGGACGTGAACAATTAAATACCAGACATTTGTTATCAGATTGTTGAGATTTTGTCATCAACCGATCATTAAGTCTGTTACGGTTGAGTTTTTGTAACAAAAACTACCAATTGATTGAGAGATCCTCTCTTATCTAGCACAGCCGACACTGAAGTATACAAAGCAGGCAGAGGAGCAACTGATTAACAGAAGCTGAGCAGGCGAATCATTTGATCGATCGTTTTTTTCTTAGTGTTTTGTTCTAACTCCTCCTCCATTCAAAGTTTCTTACGAAACCTTGATATAAAGTAGCATGCAGAAATTGTACCATCATTTTCATTCCAGGACCTGACAATTTCATACAGGCGCTAGGAGTTGATCGTGGAAAAGGAAGGAAGGTAAAATAGTAAAAAAGTAGTTCTTCCGTGCCGAGTGTCAATTTCTGGGTGCGCGCGCTGAGCGCATTGGTATTTAAGCCCGCATTTATGGCGGATGTTATGGAGTTTTTGGTAGCTGCAGAAGCAGGGCTCAACATTTTCGAAGCAAAACGATGAAACTGATTATTCGCGCTGTCATTTCGATTCGAACAGTTTCATTTTCACTCCTTGCGGCTGCTGTCATCGAATCATCACTTCTTTCTCTCTTTTCCGTCTGTTGTTCATCGGATCGTTTCAAATGAAACTGATGACTATTTCCATTGACGGAGAGAGACTTTTTCATTTCCTTCAGCCTCTCACTTGAAACGAGCACCGCATCGTGTTGTTCTATGATAGTATTCTAATACAGCAAGCCGCAATTGAAACGGCAATGGCATCCAATAAATACGTCACGCAAATTCCAATCAATATTTCGGATTCCGATAATGCCCATGAATATATGATCTCTCTCTCTCGTCATCCCCTCTCTTGCTACAGAACCCCTAATTTGGAATCACAGAATCCGCGCCACTGGGATTTAGAGATGCGCATCGGAACTAAATCTCAAAAAAGAAAAATTATCAAAAACTATTGGCATAGCGAGTTTTATTTGAATAATTTACTGTTTATTTTTCTCCGTTAATATTTCTTTGGATGGTGTTGTTGTTTTTGTTGTTCATTATATAATAATATTTTTGGGTTGTTAAAAGTAAGGTTCAAAGACTCTTCGCGGAATCCGCATCAATTGTTGTAACTCTACCTTTCCAATATCAGTGCATTCTTTTTATGAGAAACACGTACGTCTAGATAGTGGAAATCAGCTCAGGTATTACAGAGTTATTGTGAGTCATACATCCAAATATACAAATATTGACTTTTTTAGGTATACTGAATATTATAGAGCGGCATTTTACCAACTAATACCATTGGTGATAAACATATACGAACTTCTTAAACTACTATTTTTTTAATATCGGTACAATTTAGAATATGCCTTTGGTAATAGAATCTTTTCGTCTGTCTCTAAATTCGTCATTTTCTAGCTTCAAGTTTATTTTAGTTTCTTCATAGTTCCGGTTTGTTTTGAACACTATTTCAATAAATACTGGTCGAGTAGTATCTATATCTTGGGGCATTATTTTATTACATATAATGTATTCAAGATAAACTAGTCGAGTAACAAAGGTCGGATGTGAAATCTGTTGATGTTGATTGTTAGGTCAAGTAACTGAAAGATTTTTGTCGTCAGCAATAAAGAAACTTTTATTACCGATAGAGGTTTTTTTTTAATAATTTCCTGCCACTCTTTTCGGTCATCATACTTTCCAATCTACCTTCTGAGAATATCCGTTTATCAAGTTGTGAGCAAAATCTGTCAACATGATACGATACTCTTATCAGGATGCCTGCCTGCCCACTGTATGCGCTTTAAACGTTGTCATCGCTTCAACCTTCTTCAGCTTCAGCTCAGCTGGGGCGAGAAAACAACGTTAAGCGCTTCGTCAAGTGTTGAAACATCGCTGCCACTCGAGTGTCGTAATCCAAGACCGAAACGAGAAAAAGTGAAGCAAAAAACCAAAAAAAAAAAACGAAATCGAGGATAATCCAGAACGGTGCGCAGAAAGCCGCTCATTCTTCTATCCGCGTCAGATTTTCTTATCAACGTCGGGAAGTAGCGCGCGTAATCAAATTGTCGTAGAAACGGAAGAATCACAGAGGGCAGCCAAAAATAAAACCAAATATCGCTTCACTGAGCCGCGGACAACGAGGTCTCTTGTTATTGTTGTTGCTGCTGCTGTTGCTGTTGTTGTCTATGTGCGCATATAGACGAGATATGCCAGTAGATAGCCACCTTGAGCAGGGAAAAAGTCAGAAAGGCGGTCAGTAAACATTGTTGTATACAAATATACGAAACAAACCATGTGAGCAACCATAGGCACAGTAAGTTAGGCTGTGGAAAAACAGAATAAAATTTCAGTTCAGTTTTATTCCACAACCTGATCTCAAAATATATTCCAAAATCTAACTTTTCAGTTCAACATTGTAGCATTTTGGTTTGCTTGCTGAGGAATGTTAAGAATTATATTGTTTTTATTTTTTTTTAATTTTTTTTTAATTTTTTGTAGATCGGGCTGGAATAGATTCTAAGCCTGGGTTTTGAAGAGCACATTTTATCGATTCTGAGTTAAGTGAAAGCTCACTTTTCATTTGAGAAATCATATTTCAACGGGTAAATCTAAGATCTGACACCCCATTTTTCTGCATTCAGTTTGGGATTTTCATTTCAAGTGATTTTGTTAATTTGAATTAGCATCATTCTGGTTAGTAAATACCAGCCGAGTAGTGTTCATTTAGCTTAAACACAACTGAATTTAATGATCTGAAGAAGAGGGAACAAGAGTTCATTCAAAATTAACAGTTCCAATTCTGACCAAAGCTTGCAGAAAACTTTATCTGAGTGCGAAAAATACATGTGAGAAAGAAAAACTGTTAACAGCCGATTCGTCGCTGTTATCGCATCACACAGTTGATTGCAACCTTTAGCATTCTGTTTCAAGTTTTAGCTTCCCCATTCATGTGGAGTATTGTTCGCAAAACGGCCACAAGCCCAGCTATCGAACCAACCGAATGCTCGAAGACACTGCCGCCCAAGTCGAGAATGATTCACTCAGACTTTGCTGATTAAATATTTATACTGGCTGCTATATGTATAGCAGGAGGATGAGCGTAGCTTAGGTGAAGTAAAGTACCTGCGTGCGGCACCGGAGGTCTCAAATCAGCTCAGTTAGGAGAATTTGAAGTTTGGCCTTTGCCCGGCTTACGAACGTCGAACGACCGACGCTCGCTTCACACTGCCGGCTGTTGGTTCCGGCTTGGACGGTGATTGTTTATTGTTTATCTTGTGTGATAAGTTTAACTTTCCTTGCGGGGAGGGAAGCGCTGCGTTAGTGTCTACAGTCTGGTCATAGATCCACGTTGATCGGATTATAGATAACGAGAGGAGTGGCGTCACTTGGATTACCGCAGCTGCTATCGCAATTCTATGACGATTGAGTGCGATACCACGTGTGAATTCCTAGTCAGATCTAAAACTGTCATAAGCTACAGAAAGGCTTCCCATCAGTAGAAGTAAAATCTTGTTGGAAAATGATATATCGACTGTCACATACACACACACTCTGCCTATTGTGTGCGGAAAAACTCAAAGAACAAAAAACTCTGCTCCACTTGAATGAAATTGGATCAACCTTCCGGCACCCGGTACAGCCTATATAAAAACCGCCTGTCAAATGAGTACAAAAACGGCCTAAAATCTTACGCGTGTGTTGTGCCAGATTGTAAATATCTTCGCTCGCTTCGTTCTACAGTTTTCCGAACAGCGTGGTGTCCTGGCGCAGTAGCGCAACATCAAAACCATTAAAACGCACTTTGTCAACCAGCAGGACGCCACCGGCAGCACAGAGTAAATACTTGCAGGAGAGGCCGGATTCTTCATCGGTGCCGTACATGGCTTCACAGCAGGACGTTAACTGTTGGATATGTGTGCTCGATATGATGGTGGCAATCGGGTGTCGAACGAATCGAGGAGGGATGAAGTGCCAGTCAAAACCCATGAGCAGAACAAAATGCGTGTTCGCTAGCGGGTGCTTCATTCAGAAACCGGAAGAGCGCCACAAGTGGCGTTTCGTGGTGCCGCGCCTTATCAGGTGATATGTGACGGATACTCTGCTCGTTTGTACGGGGCAGAATGAAAGTACTGGTCTGTTGTGATTAGGATTCAAAATAAAACTGGTTTTATCAGTCGCGAGCTTCTGTCGCATTGCGCTCGCGGTTGGTTGGATTGACCACACAACAAAAAAGTGCGATAAAGATATGACAAACGTTCCGAATATCGAAACGTGTAAACTCAATGATTACATTGTTATACGGTGAGAGCTCTCTTCACGAAAAACTGAGGCCGTAATCATAATTATATTTAAAGCCAAAACCAACCAGAAAACGAAGTGGAGTAATCAGCCAGTACCAAAAATCGCAGGTCATGTTTCGATTGCTTTGAAACTATCCATTACTGGTAAAAATCAATGAAAGTTAAGAGAAGCTTTGTCGAAATTCTACTTGTGCGTACGAATTATTCTCGGTAATATATCTTTTCTAATAAAGTCATTAATATTTACTGCCGATGGAGGCCAAAATTTTTTCACCTTATTCATATTTGTCGAACGAACTCTTGGACGCTACGAACCTTCCAATATCTCTGGGAATGCAATCACCGGGAGACATTGCAAAGAGTATTGATATCCAATGTTGCTGTGTTTTCCTGAATATGCGCATGGACCCAGGACATAATTTCAGTAGAGTACTGACATCTTCAATATCTTGCGAGCTTTCAGTATTCAAAAGTGACTAACGACAAACGAAACAACGTGTTCCATAATTAAAATGAATCACAAAATTTCTTCTGAAGAAATTAAAGGGATTGCCTCAGTTATGCATCCCAACCCATATATTCATCTTATGAAACATTGACACCAAATTTTCTATATAAATTAATCTCACAAAGTAGAAACCTTACTCAAAAGTAGGAACCTAGCTCAAAAGCACTTGTTTCGATATTTGGGACATTAGCATTCAAAATTTGATTTATTTCAATCACCTACTTTAGAAAACAGATTCGTTGCATTGCTTCAGACAACTGCTACGAGGTCGTCTATCAAGATCAAGATCAAGAAAATAAGAGTTCAAAGCATACACACAATACCGTTGTCTTTGAATCTTCCACCAAATAGAAAAACACTTTCTTCCGCAGTTACCTACGAATGAAAAACACCGAGATATGAGATCGAGATGTTATTTTTGAGTTTGTCGGAAAACCACTGATAAAAACACATAAACACAAGAAATAATTAAATAATAGAAGAACAGGGTGCGGCAGGGAAAATGCGAAAATTTTCAAGATATCTTCAAATCCCATTTTCAAATTTAAGCAGTAATATCAGAGCTTTCGAGTTCAGTTAGATTTATTAGACTTTTCGAAACCAATTTGGATGATATTCGGCCAATTTAGGCTGTATTCCAGAAACCAGAAGTTGCCATCTAAGAATAGTATTCTAATGGTGGCTAGGGTTGATTGAAAGCTTCTTTGCATTATCCCGACTATGGAAATATCCATATTGGGTAGTATTCGACAATTTTAGGCTGTTTTCCAGAGTTCTGCTCTCGCCATCTTGGATTTTAAAATGGCATGCGGCATTATTTCTGGGTATCATCTAGTTTCGAAAATACCGATATTGGGTTTCAGCCATTTTGGTCTGTTTTTCAAAAACCGGGACTCGCCATGTTAGAATTCAAAATGGACTCTTGAGTCGATATTTGGCTTCTGTGCATCTGTGAGATGATTCTCGACCATTTTAGGCTGCTTTCCGGAAAAATTGGTTGAAATATGTGTTTCATTTGTATGGAACCTTCCCCGCTCCTTCCCAATATATAGGGGGAGTACCCTCTTGCTGAGGAGCGAGGGGTATCAAACCACCATAAAAACATGTTCTATTTCCTAAAATCTCATCCTGTCAAATTTGGTTTTATTTGCTTGATTAGTTCTCGAGCTATGCAAAAATTTGTGTTTCTTTTGTATGGGAGCTCCCCACTTCCAGAGGAAGGAGGAGTCTCGAACTACCACATAAATATTCCATGCCCGACAAAACCTCATCATGTCAAATTTTTTTTCGTTTGCTTGGATAATAATACTGCCGGTAACCGCAAGTCAGTCCCATCTGTAATTTTGTCAATTTTGAGTTAGCCTCGTATATTGGCCTAGCTTTGAGTATATTTTCAGATGTTCCGATAAAAAATAGTGGTTTGTTCGACAAAAGTGGAAATCAATACCAAGTCGAATTGTTACATTAGGCGAAGTAACCGCAAGTCAGTCCCAGAAGAAAAATAACCGAAAGTCAGTCCCGATTTACAAAAAAAACATGCATAATACAACAGTAAAATGAATGGGGAGTAAAAAAGAGTTCGATACGACCATTTAGATGAAAATGAGTTATCTAGTAATAATTATCAATTATTGGCATTATTTTTTAGTTTGAATTGGTGATGAATTTATGTGGAGCAATTTTCTGCTAATACGAATTCAAGTCAATTTTTTTTTCTTGGTTTGCTTCTTCGTGGATCTATCCGCAAAATCTTGAGTATCGAAAAAACTTTCATCAGAATCCAGGAAATCGTTCCAAGAAATCTCCAAAGGTGATGCTCGAACCTCAAATGGATTTGGATCATCTTGACATTTGTTGTCGGATGAACCAACTGCAGTCCCGGCTTCAGTTTCTTTATCCTCACCGAGTCCCCACAGGATAAGCTTTCATCGGTTCCGTACATCATGAGATTTTCCAACGTCGACATTTCTTAAAAGGTTCTCATGGACATACACTTTCTAATAGCGAAGGATTGACAGTTTTTCACGGCAACGAATAACAACACGTCAACACGCACTATAGTTTCAACATGGCAATGTGACTGACTTGCGGTTACTTTTCTCTTCGGTGTAGAATGTAACGGCAAGTCAGTCACACTCAAGGTTTTTATCATAAAATCAATTAAATCAATGGTTTTTACAACGTAATTAGTGCAGGCTAGTATGCAAACTATATTTCAGCATGAATATTGTCAAAATAATTTAACTTAAATAAGTGATAACTGAGCGTGAATGAAATATCTTTCGGAGCTGTTTTCTCGTTTTAACATTTTTACAGATGGGACTGACTTGCGGTTACCGGCATAGATATGCAGAAATTTGTGTTATAAGTGTATGGGACTCCTCCCTTCCAGAGAAGAGAAGTGTGTAGAACCAACATTGCAATATTTCTTGCTTTCAAAAACCTCCACATGCAAAACTTGGTTCCATTTGCTTGGTCTATTCTTGAGTTATGCAGGAATTTGAGTTTCATTTGTATGGCAGCCTTCCTCTTCAAAGGAAGGAGGGTTTTCAAACTACCATTATCCTCAGTCCCTTATATACGAATTTTCATGCCTATCCGCTGATCCGTTCTTGAGTTGAATCGTAATTTTCGCACACCAACTTATTTTTATTATAAAAAAGATTGAAAGAGTTGATTTTGAGTAGAACATTTAAGATTTACATTTCTGAATTGTGGTCTAGAAGCTTAGAGTTTGGGATTTGGGATTTGGTTACCAAGTTACCAAGATTCTTGATCCCAAGTCCGGGACTTCAAACTTGTTATTTTGAGATTATAACTTAAGATTAAAATTTCATATAGAAGAATTAGAATATCTTGTTTGGCTTGGTATTTATCATTGGGGATTTTAATTGAGAAACTATGATTGATACATACCCGATCAGAAAAACAAAACAAAAATGTAACAGAGCCTGTTAGTTTGTTATGTGAAAAACCTTTTAGGTTGTGTTCCCGTTAGGTGTAAAAATAACAGAAATTATAACAAAAAATATTCTACTAATATCAAAACCATATCAAACTTTGTTACTAACGTATCAGCTTTCTAACGAAATTACATAGCACATAGAACAGTATGATAACAACCATTGTTATAAACAACAGGTTTTGATAGAGACGAAAAAAATGTTAGATTTGTTTCAAAACAACTTCATTTCAGGATTTGTTATTATAACTCATTCAGATTCAATTTTGATACAAAAGCAAATGGGAAATTACAAAATTGTATCAAAATATGTTATTTGTATCTCCCGTTTCTTCAATTTACTATTCGAAATTTAGATTGGAAGCTCGAAGCGTTCTGTAGGCTTTTGATCTTATGAGAAATTTGAAATTTGAAATTTCAGATTTCATTTGAAAATTTTGAATATTCGTATTGCATTTAGTATTGGATTTTGGGCTAGGAGTTTCGAATATTTGTTTTTTTTTGTATGAGATTCATTGTTCAAAATTATATACTTTGCGATTGAAATTCGAAATGTTTTTTATAAGAATCAATATTTGAGATTTAGTTTGAAATCCAAACTCAACCTAGTATCAACTTTTTGACGTTAAATCTTAGTCTTACGGTAACATTCTGGTATAGGGGTAAAAATTCAAATATCGGAAAAAACATCTAGAGTGGTGCGACAAGTGTCCAATATCAAATGCTAATAACACAGTTAGTTTGCAATGGATTTTTTTTCATTCTTGCAGCAATCGATTGGATAAATAGCTAAACGTCCAGCAAAATGCGGAAACTTGTATTTTTTTGATGAGAACTATTGTACTACTGAAAAATATAGACCCTTGTTTCGAACGTAGATTTAGATCACTCAAACCTGAAAATTAGTTTAAATACAATTCAATATGAGAATTTTCGGAACCGGAAAGATATCACTGGTCGACAAAATGAAAAAAAAAAACGCACTCAAAAAGCTTAAACCGGAAAAATTAAAGATTATAGCTATTCAACCATCCCTATGTATTTCGGTGCCCCCAGCCATTACCAAACGCGTCATTTTACGTGAGAGTTCGCATAGTAATTGCTCGCCGGGTTCGTTGCTTTAACGTTATGTTTAAGAGAAAACTCAGTTTAGTCTCTGGAAAAAAAAGTTAGTGGATAAGGAAAACGAAATTGGAATGGTTGAATAGCTATAATCTTTAATTTTTTTCGGTTTTAGCTTTTGGAGCAGCACCTGTGTTGACCAATGTTTCCAGTGGCCGGAAATCGACCGCAGACCAGCCATTCCAAAAGTACAGCCTTTTTTTACTGTCTTCTCGGAATACTTTTTCTGTTGCTGTGTGTTTGCGATAGTTTTTTCTTCTATCTACAAAGATAAAAAAGTTAGATTGCATTGAAAATGTTGGTCACCCTAATTTTTGCTAATTTTTCAATAAGCGCTCTATCATATGTAACAACTTTGTAGAAGAAAGTTTTTCTCTAAAATGTTGCTATAGAGCTCTAGACCCCAATTTCCCCCTAAATTTGGTTTCTGGACCAATGTGCACTGGTCTAAAGCTTCGATAATATCTTAGACTATAGCACGTTATACGCTGTTAGAGTGACAGCCTACAGGAGGATATGATAAGCTAGATAAGAAAGGGAGTAGGTTACTAAGTCTGAAGGAGAAGACAAAAAGGCACTGTAACACAGAGCAAGTTACTTCTCAATAAGTAGCAATGCAAAAGGGTCAAAATAAAATAAAAAATGTGCGAACAAAAAAAAACGAATAGCGCGTTACTGTCCAAATCCAAAATTTGCTTGCCTATGACGAATGTCGTGTGACGGTTGTTATAAAAGGTTGTAGGAAGAATAAGCGTGAGGAGTACAATACAGACTGCTCGACACCTTACCGACAGCCTTCGTGCAATGAAAAACGAACTCGGCAAAAGAGCGGCTGTGTACTGGAAGGATGTGTGTATCGCATACCGAATGTTATATAAAACCATATATACCACCGACGACATGAACGGTAACGGTAAAAAAAACCTTCATGTATGGAGAACTAAACGGCGAAATTTGTTTTCTGTCGGCTGTCTTTATTTTGCCAATAACTGTTATAGAGGAACGGATCGAATGTCATCGAAAAACTGTCATCGCTTGGTACATTTTTCCTCCACCCCAGACGCCATTTTGAAGTCCAAAAAGGTGACTTCCGGTTTCTGAAAAACGGTCTAAAATTGCCCGATACCACGCAAAATGGTTATCCTCGCAATTAAGATGCATACTCAAGTAACACACGTTGTTATAGAATAGTTAACGTTACGTTAAAGCGCAAAAATTGAAGGCTACTAGAACAAATACCGATACTACCTATATGAAGTATATTACATAACTGCATGAAAGCAAACCAACTTGATTGGATGAAGTAGCAAAATACATCACGAATACTATTACGGCTATGGGCAAATCTGTTTACATGACAACTGTTAACCAGCGCATGCGCAAATGTGTTGTGTCTGCGCAGTGCAACTAGATCGACAATCGTTTTTATCAGTGGCAGTTTTAATTGATTATAAATTGATGTCAAAAAATAATATTCAACCTTTCAAAATGAGTTCCTTCCTTCGCTCGAATAATTAAATTGTTTTCGCATAGTTTCAACGTTATCTGAACAAAAGCTCTAACAACACTAGAAAACGTTGTTCGATATACGATAGCAAAAATCGGAGTGATATTGGTTACACTGCAAGCGTTTTGTTTATCTCTGATGGCGCATGTTGACCCGCTTCTAATAAATATAGAA
Organism: Wyeomyia smithii; assembly: GCF_029784165.1. Classification (NCBI taxonomy): domain Eukaryota; kingdom Metazoa; phylum Arthropoda; class Insecta; order Diptera; family Culicidae; genus Wyeomyia; species Wyeomyia smithii. The sequence continues at coordinate 9,318,298 of NC_073695.1, forward strand.
ATCGTTCAAATAATTAAAATATTAATTTGAATGCTGGATGCTACGACTTTTGTCCTTAGGAAAAGCACTTTACAGGTAAGGTGTGTTGATATCAAATGATTTAATATTTTAAGAAAAGACTGCGGGGGCCTAGTGTGGTTGGTAACGTCTCCGCCAACCACGCTCGACGCCTGGGTTCGAATCCCACCGCCGACATAGGTGTCGATGGTTGTGAGGTGGCGTGATCCACTCACAACCAACCCAACTGGGCTAGATTCAATCCTAGCCGACACCGGGAGATTTTCTGAGGCGAAAAATCTCTGGGATCAAGCCTTCCATCGCATGAGGAAGTAAAGCCGTTGGCGCCGGTCCGTTAATAAACGGGTCGTGAGTTAAGGTCCTGGGTGTGGATTCGCCTCCCAGGGAGTCGGTGATTGGCCACAACAGTAGCGGAACTAGACCGACGGAAAATAAGCGAGTATATATATATATATATATATATATATATATATATATATATATATATATATATATATATATATATATATATATATATATATATATATATATATATATATATATATATATATATATATATATATATATATATATATATATATATATATGTATATATATATCTTAAGAAAAGACATAGTGAGGATATAATTATTGTTGAACTCGTGTTATTAAAAACATCTCCAAAACCAGAAAAAACGGGCCTGTTTTCGAAACGCAATTGTATTACTGATGAAAAACAACTTCAAACACAATATAATAACACAAGTTTTCAATTACGCTTGTAGTACACTGATATAACTACTTTCGTTGTAACTTCATTTCTAACATGTTTTTTGTGTTACTTGGGTGAGGCCTGAAATCGACTCCAGACCAAAGCCTCACAAAGTCATTTTCAATTAACAATTAACCGGTTATAGTGACGCTTTTACCCATCGCTTTTAATTGAAAAGTTTTTGTATCGTTCTCAAGCACTTAGTGAGTCACATGAGAACAACTCGAAAGCTCTTGGTTTGATTTTGACAACTGAAGGGCTAAAAAATGAAACAAATCCGTTTCGATTGAAAGTGGAGATTATCACCGTCACTCTCACATGACCTCAATTCAACGATTCTCAATTGAAAGTGACAATGAGCGCTAACGTAGACAGGGGGCTTCCATACAGTACTTCGCGCAAATATATGGAAGATCGTGGCGATATGAAACGGAGAGCACCTACACTAGTTCCACAATCCAAAGTGGTTACGCAGCGCCAGTGATCAACAGCGTATTTATTGAATGCCATTACCGTTTTAACTGCGGCTTGCGGTATTAGAAAACTATCATCAAACGACGCGATACGGTGCCAGTTTCAATTGAGACGCTGATGGAAAGGAAACAGTCTTTCTCTCCGTCACTCTCTCCGTCAATTGAAATGGTCATCAGTTTCATTTGAAACGATTCGATGGACAACAGACGGGAAAGATAGAGAAGTGCTTCGATGACAGTAGCCGGAAGAAATCAAGTTTAAATAAAATTGTTCGAATCTAAATGACAGCGCGAAATATTCAGTTTCATTGTTTTGTTTCGAAAATGTAGAGCCCTGCTCCAGACGACATTTTGAAGTCTAAAATGGTGACTTTTGGCTCCTGTAAATGACCAATTACCACCTTAAATGGGTAATTCGAAATCAGAAAGTGCCACATAGGTCGAAAATCAAATCCAGGCGCTATTTTGAAGTTCGAGATGGTGACTTCCGGTTTCTGGCAAACGGCCTAAAATGATTACATACTCAGCATGGGTATTTTTGTAATCGAGATAATGCAGATAATCTGGAATGGAGACTACCGGTGACTGGAAAACAGCCCAAAATGGCCGGTGTTCGGCGTTCGGTGTTTCAATAAGAGTATTTACGGAGCCGGGATGATATCCAGAGGCCTTAAATCTATTTCAGTTACCATTTTGAATTTCCTTAGGATCGCCATATTCTTTTCAGGTTGAAGGGTTTTATTGAATTAGTATTGTCATGAACATTTGGATACAAGGTAGTCTATACTAATCACATTGATTAATTCCAATCGATCCAATAGTCGTAATTCTACGTCAACCTTATGGTCGTAGCAATTATATCGTTTCTTATAAAAATGTTCATTTGGCGATGAATGAATGACTTGTAGTTAAGCATATAAACTGTTTAAAAAAATTTAATTCTTCGAGTTTTGATTTAATTCAGAGTTAGGGATTCGGAAAAGAATTTTGAATGTTGCTGGTACAAGAAATTGCAAATTTGAACCCGAGTATTTTAATTTTGAATTTGGGGTACAGACTTTCAGAATTTGATTTTCGTTTTGGAGTTTTAGAATACGGGTTTGTGATGCGTGATTAGGAAATATGGCTTTCAAATTTAGATATTTGAGATTCAAGGTTTGAAACTTTGGCTTTTGGATTTGAAATCTAGTTCTTGTGAAACAAATTTCGGTACATGTAGTTTGTTGCTCAAGATTCTGGATTAAGCATTTAACATGTATGCCATTGAAGTTAATTAAAATTTGCGATTTAAAATTTTGAATTCGAATTTACATAACCCAACTCTTCTCGAAGATGACTCCCAATAGTCAAGGGAGAAATCATTTTGTTGGATTGGATCACAGTGAAATGTTTTTGATTTTTGAACAACAGAACTTTCCAAGTCTAATTCAATTGATGCTAGTGATTGAAAAGCCACTCCAATTCTGACTTAATTTATCATCATCAATAAAATTCGGTCTTTACAGCATACCATACAGCAATGTATAGAAATGGAGCCATAAATCGCTTTCTGAGTCGTTTTTTTACGTAAAACCTGGCTCGACACTTACGCCTCAAGCAGTAAACTCGTTCTGATTTGTTACGACGATTCCCCCAACCCAACAAAGCCTCCTCCGAACAACCGCACCTGTCCGTCACACGACAATGTTATCCATCGGAACTTTTTCCTGCTGGTGTGGTACACGGGTAATGAGGCTGTTAACTTTTTCACCTCTCCTGCTATCCTTGTTTGTGCCCCGGCCACATTATACCACATCAAACATAATAGGAAAGGCACTAAGCCGTAAAGTTAATTTGAATACACCGCTTTGCTGTTGCAGCAAAAGAAGAAAGAGAGAAAAAATATGCGGAATGAATTACAACATTGCTTTTTGCCGACACCCTCGCAGCGTTACTTTACGTGCAGCATCTTCCTTGCTGCTGTCCTACCGCAGTCGGTCGGTCGGTTTGACGTGCAATGCCGGGACCTGTAGAATACAAGAATCACTGATAGTACATCAGTTTAGAGCAGTTGGAAGTGAAGAATCGTAAGAGCTAACCATTAAAAATGACCATCACCGGTACTGTGTTTCTCCTATGAGCTGACGATTATAATTGCAGATGATTGGGGATAAAAACAGTGTGAAATCGTAACACTTTTATGAGATCGTTATTTTTCGTTTAAAATTCGACTAACTAAAGTTTACATTAATAACAATCATTTTATAAGATTTCGCACTTTAATAAGTTAGACCATTAAATAGTTTGTTTGTTTGTCCAATTCCCATAAAATGTGAGCCAGTTTGAATTTCTGGCACCCGAATCATCAGTTGATACTTTCACTCATCGATTGTGCTAAGTAGACCGCAAAAATCGATTGTACAACCCGCCGTATTCGAAATTCATTGCATGTTCAACCCCTAATTGAATTCAACATGCTTTGCTGTTCATTATAAATGGCTTAAATTGCTCCCGACCCGTAACTTATAAGATACTGGCCGCGCCGGTGACATTAAGTACTCTTCTCTTTTGTGCTCTCTAGCTCTCTTGGTTGTCCTCCCACTCTCGGCAGCGAAATCAAGTGAATCGGCAAAAACAAGCAATTTCAGTGAATAAAAAAAAAATACACACAGCAAGTAGATTCACTCAGCAAACTTACACAAAATCGTCGTTTGTTTGTATGAGCCGACTTCCGTTCCCGCGGCCTCGTAAGTGCATGTGCAGTTTCCACCGAGTGGGTGGGCTAGCGGTGCGGGCGGACGGTTCCCAATTGCACATTGCGGCAATTGAAACATAAAAACTGCAATTATATAATCAAATGAACATCCCATACGACGAACACTGCACGGCTGTTTAACGACGGTAAAACTTGCAATTAAATCGTTGACGCTCGAATGGACAAAACCATCCGAATGGTTCTTCAGTGTATGTCGGTCGGTTTGATAGCTCTAGGTTGAAGAGCCAAGTCCCAGACCAGGCGGGCGCAGGTATGGGAAGGTATCGTCATCATCATCATCATCATCATCCTCTTCGTCGTCGTCGTCGTTGTCAATGGGAGCTTTGCAACGGTAGCGTTCGACTACGGGATAGATCGGGCGGCACCGCAACCGGGAACCCCGACGGAGCGGTAATCAAACAAACAACTTGTTACAAATTTGTTATTATGTTCTTGTTTTGTTGTGATTCGACCGCTTGCACGTCTTATTGTTTGATTATAATTTTCATTTTCATCGGAAAATGTACGGCTCCGGTGATGGGTTTGGTTTGCCTCGGCCCCGTCCGGAGAGGTGAAGGGCCGGGCGGTATGCATGCTTTCTGGTTTGTGGTTTCGCATTTTTTTTGCCGTATTTTCCAAATGTTCTGTCAACCGTACATCGCCGCTGGCGGCCGGCTCGGAACCGTAGCCGTATGAATGAAACTGCATGCGTAGAGTTTATAGCATATTGAATATGTGGGGTCAGCAGCGTCGACAGCGTTGGTTGGTTGGTCTTATACAGCTGTGTGGTATGCGGTATTGATACAAACAGTTGTTTTTGTCTGTAGAATAAATGTTATTGCTGAGATTAAATTTTTACATTGCAATAGTTTCCGTGTATTCTGTTGCAGTGCTATCTTCATTCGTGTGATCAGAATCTATTTTTTTTATAACGAAAGTATGAAAAGTGAAAAAAATGTTTAGGTTGATTTGAACTCAAACATCGTTTTATTCCAATTTTTAAAATAACCACTTAAATAAAGTTATAGGGTAAAAGGTGTGCATTTTGACAGAGGTGTTACGGAAATGCTCTTGGTGATGTATGAAACATGGAAAATACTCATCACCAAACTATGCTAGAAAGTTAGCGTGCATGGCAATCTACCATCTGACAAAGTCCTAAAGTGGTCACATGAATCTATCGAATGTTATAGGGTAAAAGGTGTGCATTTTGACAGAGGTGTCACGGAAATGCTCTTGGTGATGTATGAAACATGTAAAATACTCATCACCAAACTATGCTAGAAAGTTAGCGTGCATGGCAATCTACCATCTGACAAAGTCCTAAAGTAGTCACATGAATCTATCGAAAGTTATAGGGTAAAAAGTGGGCATTTTGACAGAGGTGTTACGGAAATGCTCTTGGTGATGTATGAAACATGTAAAATACTCATCACCAAACTATGCTAGAAGGTTAGCGTGCATGGCAATCTACCATCTGACAAAGTCCTAAAGTGGTCACATGAATCTATCGAAAGTTATAGGGTATAAGGTGTGCATTTTGACAGAGGTGTTACGGAAATGCTCTTGATGATGTATGAAACATGTAAAATACTCATCCCCAAACTATGCTAGAAAGTTATCGTGCATGGCAATCTACCATCTGACAAAATCCTGAGGTGGTCACATGAATCTATCGAAAGTTATAGGGTAAAAGGTGTACATTTTGTCAGAGATTTTACGGAAATGCTCTTGGTGATGTATGAAACATGGAAAATACTCATCACCAAACTATGCTAGAAATTTATCGTACATGGCAATCTACCATCTGACAAAGTCCTAGGGTGGTCACATGAATCTATCGAAAGTTATAGGGTAAAAGGTGTGCATTTTGACAGAGGTGTTACGGAAATGCTCTTGGTGATGTATGAAACAAGGAAAATACTCATCACCGAACTATGCTAGAAAGTTAGCGTGCATGGCAATCTACCATCTGACACATGAAACATGGAAAATACTCATCACCAAACTATGCTAGAAAGTTAGCGTGCATGGCAATCTACCATCTGACAAAATTCTGAGGTAGTCACATGAATCTATCGAAAGTTGTAGGGTAAAAGGTGTGCTATTATTCTCCGTCAAATCCTTGACTCATAATCTGGTTATAGACGTTAAGGTGGTGTACGATTCAGTTAAGCGCAACCAGTTAAGCAAATAGTTATGGAACACAGTTTACTATCAAAACTGATAAGCACGCGAGCTGAATCGTTTACACAAAATTTGCGCTTTTTTGGAGGCTGATTCTCCTGATGAGCGTAATTAATTTGGCTTAGCTAAAGAAAATGTTTCATTATCAAACCTGCACTCAATAATAACAGTCAAAGGTAAATAATTTGCTAGTCCGATATTTTTAATATAAATGAATTTTTTGTGATAAACAATATTCTCGATCACAATTGAGTTTGAATTTTTTACCATGAACACATCGGCATTGATGTGTAAACCATATTTTAATTGAAAACAATGAGACCCTTACGTCGTCACTAGCCTGTGGTTGAATTGATAGTAATTAAATAAATCACTCATAACGGGCGTCGTTGTCGCATGTTTCGTGCTGAATTGGACAACCGCACCCCACCCACCGCAGTGGTTTTCCTCCGATCGAAGAACTTCCCACGCGTTGCATGCACAATCCATGCATCCTCGCTGACATGTGCGGCAATATATCGATCAAAGACATCAACTGCGAGTCCATCGTCAGTTGACACACATAAATAAAAGATTACGGGTTTCAATTGGAACTGCAGCAACTGGATCAGCGGGGGAGGTCATGTTCGCAAGAAGACAAACGGGGAACAGCGTTGATAGCATTCCATTCATAAACAGCAACAGCCCAGTTGCTCATTTGATGCTGATGATGATTGGTGTACGACAGCAGCACTAGTAGCAGCAGCCGCCTGCGACTGATGCTCTAACGTTGAATTTGACGTCCGATTGCGGCAAGCCGGGTTGTTTGTCCGTCTGCTGGTATGGCATCGGGACGGAGCGGAGTCGCGTCGGTCGGTCGGTCGATGTCAGCGATAGGCGGTATGGCAGAGCGCAGATTATTCAAGCGAAAATAAAGGAATATTGGATGCACATGTACCGGCCGGCAGCAGGGGAAGACGCTCGCTCCGATTCGGGCAATGTGATGGTAATTCAGCACTGCACTGATTGCGCATCCCGGCTCCGCAGTTCAATGATCTATCGTTACGGGCAAGTTTTGCGGGACAGCTGCGAGCTTGTGTGAAATGCATTTGGAGCGGGCGTTTTGTGTAATACGATGGTGAGTTGTGGGGTGTAGTAAATTTCACGACGTCGCTGGATATTTTACCATTTTAGGCGGCCATAAGTCGAAGAAAGTTCAAAGTACAAAATGATTCTAATGGATGTTACTATAATCAACAACATGAATTTTTGGTTTGAAACGATATAAATATCAAACGATTACGGTTTGAGATTATAAATTCAGTTTTAGGTCATCAAATAACAAAATTCAGTTATCAATCCAATCTTAGAATTCAATAAAATAGTTTCAACTAAAATTGAATCTTGAAACCAATACCGAATTACATTTCATGAGGTAAGAACTCAATCCTAAAGTTCAATTCCAATATTCAATCTAAAATTTTATTTCAAGTTTATTTCACCCAAAGTCCTATTTAAAATTAACTTTTCGGTTTAATCTCCAATTGTTTTTGTATTTGTATTTGGTGTAATTCATCTGATAAATAAAGTCTTAATGGGTTAAATTAGTCTAAAAAATCATTAAATCTAATTGCTTTTCTACAGCCGTAAACGCTCGAATGCAAGCTAAAATCGGCTCATTTCGACCTAACAAAGTCCGGCTAAAGGTTGGCAGCTTAGGGGCATCTATTCACCATACAACATTTTCGCCACGAACAAAGTTTGTTGTTCCAGTGTATCGAGTGTCAGTAGCCGACATCTGTCAGTATAAGCTGGCAAACTATCGGGATTCCTCCAAGGCAGATTTCTCAGTGCCAGACGAATGAACCGTTTCTGGATACGTTCGATTTCAAGGCTCCACGAAAGTTGATGCCACACCATTGACGCATTCTCTAGGTTCAAGAATTCCCTGGCAATCTTAGAGAGGCAACTTAACTGCCGCGTTGCTTTGGAAATGATCGTCGTCAGGTGTGAGTCAAAACTCATCTTCTAGAATCCAATCTAACTCCCAAATCGGACACTTCGGTGACTTTGGGGATGAATTTCACTTCAATGTTATAATCATACAATATTGACTGTGATGTGCGGTGAAACGATATGACCTGACATTTGTTGATGCTAATTATTAGTTTATTCCTGCGGCACCAATCAGCAAACGTGGTCAGCGAGTCTTCTGAAGGCCAATAATCCTCTTCCGTGCGCACTTCAATATAGGTTTTTAAGTCGTCAGCATATAGCAGCCTAAAACCGTTTTTAAGAACAAAACTGCGTCGTTAAAAAATAAAATGAACAGTAGCGGGCCGAGGTTGCTACCTTGCGGCACTCTCAATTTGTTTAAAAACGGCCTTTGAACGAAACCGAAATGTTGACAAAAGTTCCCGCTCCGTTAAATAGGATTCCAACCAAGACGTTAGTTGCGCAATTTGACATAAATTTAGGCACTTTTTCCAAAATCAATATCGAAATTCGGAAACATTTTATCAAATCCAATTTGAATTATATCGTACATCGAATCTTCCAATTCAATAATTGTGATTTTCTTTCAAATTCTGAGATTTCGGGGAGCTTAGCGTTACGTAATTTTAGGGAGGGGAGTCTCATTGAACGTTTCCTCTCGTTACATAGGGGGGGGGGGGGAAGAGGTGGTCTAAAATTTGGATTTTTAGCGTTACGTAACTTGTGTACGACGCCTAATCCAAATTCTTCGATTCGGCAATTTACGGCTGGATTCCAGACACCAGATGTTGCTATTTCAAAATAAAAAAAATCGAAATTTCTGGGATCGCTCTTTGTCGTTTTTTTATCATCCTGATTTCGGAAATGCTTACATTGGGTGGTATTTGGTCACCTTCGCAGTTTGGCCATCTTGGATTGCATATGTTGGCAAATTTCGACTGGGAGTCGTCATCTTGGATGTCAAAATGCTATGTGAAGTCAATATTTGCCTTCGAATCACTATTTTCGTTCCGGAAGTACCGATATTAGGTAGTAATCGACCATTTAAGATTGTTTCACAGAAACCAGAGGTTTTCATGTTGGATTTGGCGTCTGGCGTCTGAAGTAGATTTTCGGGTTCCGGAAAACAAAAAAAAAATTGAAGTGAATGTTTCATTAGTATTAAAGCCCTCTTTCTCGCTTTCAGAGTAGAGAGGGGTGTCAAATCATAATAACCATATTTTTTGCTCCCAAGAACCTCCACATGCCAAATTTGGTTTCATTTGCTTCAAGAATTCTTTGGGAGAAATTTTGTGATTCATTTGTATAAGAAAGTTCTCTTTAGCAGAGGGAGGACTGTCATCCACTATGAAAGTATTTCTTGCTCCCAAAAACCTACGCATGCCAAACTTGGCTCGATTTGCCTGATTGGTTTTCGAGGTGTGCAAAAATTTGTGTTGTAATTGTAGACCCCTTCCTCTTCCAGAATAGTGAGGGGTCTCAAATTTTCAGGCTGATCGGCTGATGTGGATAAGACAGACCGACATAACTGTATTTAAAGATGTTCAGATGTATTTATTTATTTATTTATTCATTTCCATACGATCATAAGGTCTACATGAAATATTAGGTGATGGGTAAAAGCCAAAAATGGCATAAAAACCACATATCTTTTAGTGCTTATTTCTAACAACATACAGAACTTAGATCTAACACATACGAGTCTTTGTTATTATAAACAGAACAAAAAAATCGTAGTCAAGATATTAAAAAATTTAACATAATTATAGACATAATATTTGAAATTGCTAGATGAATATCAATTATCGGATCTTGAAACAACTTACGTCGGAAAAATTCAGCTCTCTTTTCAAATTCAAAGAGATGAAAGTATTCATTGAATATTGCGCTCATCGAATGTAGAGGTGAGTTTTGAAGATACTCAGCTCTTGGACGACGAAGGAAACCGGCTCGAGATCTCAAACGCCTAGCTTGGGCACTTACGCTAAGCTGGAGGTAGATCATGTAGGTTGAGCCAGCGTAGATTCCTGAGGGCGTACCAAACAAACTTGCGTTGGATGTTTTCAATTCTGCGAATCCAAATTTCATGATACGGTGACCAAATGACGGCAGAAGATTCCAAATGTGACCGTACTAACGCAAAATATAGCGATCGTAGTCATAGCGAGTCGTCGAACTCCTGGGCGATTTTAAATAACGCATGGCTAGGGATCGTGTAAACAAAGCGGAAGGCTTCGCGGCTCGATATATTATGATGGAACGAGATTGTTATACACTTTTCGGTACTAAGGGTCATTCAATTGATATCACATAAAGCAGCAAAATGGTCCAGGTGAGACTGTAGAGTGTCGCAATCAGCGAAACTAGTCACTTCGGTAAAGAGTTTAAAGTCATCCGCGTAAACAAGCTTACAATTTCCGGTGAAATGGTGCTTCGCATCGTTGAAAAATAAAATAAACAGGGTTGGCCCGAGATTGCTGCCTTGAGGTACACAGTTTGTAAACTTTTGAGATAAAGATGAGCCAATTTTTACTTGTAAAGTTCTCTTTTTTAGGTATGATGCCAACCAGCCACAGAGGCGATCAGAAAAAACAGAACTGCGATTTTATTTGTCTAGAAGACCACAGACAAATAAATAAATTCAAAAATCCAGAACCATTGGTCTTCTAATGTGCACTGGGTGTATTTTTGGCTGAGCAGTCTCATAAAAGCAGATGAATTATTTTGTATACTATCCGACGTTTCAACACTGATTAGTGACATCTTCAGGGGAAAATGTATCCTGTTTGTTCTGTGTCAAAACGCTTTAGGCTTATATCGTCAATACTAATTAGATCGATTTGGGGTACGTTGAATCTATTAGCTGTAACGCCTATAGCGATGTATAGTGGTCCAGTGAGGCAAAAAATGGAATTAAATTTCATAGCGCCTTTCAGCTTCACTCTAGCTTAATAGTGTCTTCGGAGAAAATGTTAGTGTGAATGACTCGCATAATTGCAAATTGTCAAAAATTATTAAAAGTTTACTCTACTAAAGATTAAAATAACTAACTATTTTGTGTTAAGAGATAGAGAAATTGTTTATTTAAAAAAGTTGTAGGAAACTCAAAAACATGAAACTTTGTTAAACAAATTAAAATCCTATCTTCATTCGGTACAAAGTTATAAAGTATATTATACGGAACTTGCTTAAAATTTAGTTTTTTTTGTTCTCAACTCTTGTTAGTTACATTTTACACGAAAGTGTTGTTCAGAGGAGTTCTTAGAACACACAAAACACACATTATTTTTAAAGACCATACGTCTCTAGGACTTTTCCTATAAAGTTATATTATATTTTAGCTTATTTTTCCCATAATTTCAAGAACGTATAGGTTTAAGAGGGGCAAGTGGAATCATGATGTCAATACTTTTTCTTGAAGCTAAGCTGAAGTACTATAAACTCTTGTAGGCTCCATTTGTCCCAATTCATCCATATTAGAGTACGGCAAGCATATGTTACAGTAGGTTTTCATATATTGTAAGTACAAACTTTTTTGTATCAAGAGATAGAGGAACGGTTTATTTGGAAAGTTTCAGAACGTACAAATATATGAAACTTTGCTTAACAAACAAAATTCCTATCTTCATTTGGTACAGAATTACACAGTTTTTTATATAAAAGCTACTTAAAAGTTAGTTTTTTGAACTTAACTTTTGTTAGTTGCATTTTACAAGAAAACATTGTTCTTAAGAAGCATTTGGGCATACATATCTACAAGACTTTTCCTTATAAGGTTACAAAATAGTTTAGCCTATTTTTTCGATAATTTTAAGAACGTATATTGTTAAAAGGGGCAAGTGGAATCATGATGTCAACACGTTTTTTAGAATTTTATCTAGAGTACTCAAAACTGTTGTAAACTCCGTCCGTCCCAATCTACCCGCTCTTAATTCTATACGTTGTTTGAGTTATCGAAAATCTAGCTATAACTTAAAAATAACTTGTACCTAACTAGGGGTGTGCGAAACTGGCTTTTCTGGTGTCGAAACGAAACGAAACGAAATTAACCCTTAATTTCGATTTCGCCAAATTAGTCGAAACGAAATCAAGGTGGATTTCGAGTTCTCGAGACGAAACGAAATTGGTCTCTAAATTTCGCGAAATTTCGCGAAATTTCGAAAAATAAAATAAATGTTTCTGAACATAGCATTACAATGATTTGTAACGTTGGAGCGTACGCTAACGAAGTACCCTTCAACAGCTGATCGCAAGGTGCTTACCTGGTCGACGAAGAGTAACGTAGGTATTCAGTTATCGATAAACCGACAATGACGAGAAAATCAAAAATGTTAAAAACTAAAATCTTGATGCATTCATTTATACAGATTATATTGCAGGTAATAGTAGCGCGATAGATACAAATGATATAAAGGTCAAACTCGAAATGTCTTTGTAAATAATAATTTAATGAACTTCTGAACTGATTCTTTTGGTTTGAATGCAACTATGTTTAAAATAGTAATCCTTCTTTCATAGCACTTTCATCATTCAAAATCCAAGTTTTGTCCTAGAGTTCGAACCGGAAAAAATGAGAGATGGTAGGTAGGTTTTCAACCATTCCTGTGAGTTTTGGTGTCCCTAGCAAAGATAACTTTTCCAAAGAGTTGTTCCCTATGCAAACGTAAAAGCGACGAATCCGATAAGCAATTCCTCGGCGGCCTTCTGATGCATTTCTGCATTCTCTAAAAGCAGCAAAATTCACAGGAATGGTTGAAAAGCTGTAAAACCTTTGGAGGGCAACTTTTTTTTCGCTTTTGTCGACCAGTGTTATTGAATTTTTTTTAACACCGTTTAGTCAGACTAGACTAAGTGACATTTTTATCAAATCGAGGAAAATAAAATTTAAGTTAACTATTCTGTAAACTTTGAAGTTTTCAATATTTTTGCACATTTTTTAATATAACTTAAAATTACTTTTTAACTGAGCAGTTCCACAAAAAATGTCTCAGTTTCAATATTTTTTGTCATTTTAGATTTGGCCTAAACTTTGCATAAACGTTTCTATAGGCTGAGAAGCTAGTTAAAATGCTATTTTGGGAGGGTTATTGTGATTATAAATATTTTCAGAGCCAAAAGTTTTTTGATCAGTGTGACGTCTCTGGAAAAGTTTTAGACAGTAATTTTATCTTTCCGATAAAAAAAAACTCTGAAAAATTGATTTTTTTAATGTAAAAGAAACATTAAAATTAACATAAAAAAGCTTATTTTTCAAAAATCTTTTTTTGTGTAAAAATTACAAAAAAAATACCGAAGCGATGAAGAAATCAAAGAAAAATTAAATTTAAGAAAAATTTACAACATGTTTATTTTTGGAAGGACAATATTATTATCTATAACTTTGCCAAAGGCACTATGCCAATCAAACCAACTGTTTCGATTATAAAAATATTTTAATTACCCACAGAGTGTCCAATTGGAGATTAAAATTATTTTTTCAGCTAAATCGGTTTGTTTGACTGGCATAACTAGTGTCTCTGGTAAGGTTGTAGAAAATAATTTTGTCTAAAAAAATTTGCCCTGTGAGTTTCTGCGACACCCAAAATAATAAAATGCATTCGGGACCATTCCTAAACTATGTGGTCATATTTTGATCCCTTTCATACCCCTCTTCTCCTCCGTGGTCTTTCGTGGTCTTTTGTTTTGTGATCTTATTCTGCAAATATATGTACAATAAAGTATGAAAAATTTATGAAAAAAATGAAGGTTCAAGAAAACTGATTATTAGATATTGCGCAAATTGTAAATAGAATTTTCAGTAATATCATTTTCTCAAAACCAAAATAACAAACAGATAATGGTTGTTTAATTATTGATAATATTTCATTGTCTTTAACAAATATAATAATTTTCTTACCTGAAAGTAATTTAAAATACGCTTTTCTGTTGAGTATATTCAAAATGATTTTTAATTTGTTGTTGAGTATCAAAATAAATAAAATTTGTTTAAGCAAATTGATCATCTACGATAAATTTTTCGCTTATAGTTATGGTAAATTGTATACTCATCTAGAAATCATCTAGAAAAATATTTAGTTGATAATAAGTGAAACCTTTTAATTTAATTTTAATTTAATTTATTTCCGATATATTTTTTACACTTGAATCGCTAGAACAAGTTTGCACTTCCAGTGAGCATCTGCTCTTTTAAGGAAGTGTGATACGATGTTGTTAACTATAAGTTGAAGCTGGTGATGATACTTGTCGACAATTGTGGGGTGGTGCTGGTGGTTCGCGCGTTGATGGCGTTGCTCTGGTTACGGCGTACGGCAGAGGCATTGGTGAGTAGTGTTTTGTGGTATTCGGGTGTAATCCAGAATTGGGCTAGATACTGTGGTATTTTAGTTTTCATGATAGCTCGCAAACGACGCTTGAAGATATATGTTGTGGGGGCATTTTTACATGATGGGGGGAGGTCGTTAAACAGTTTGCTACCAATGTACGACATTTTTTGCGACCGTATTCCGTGTTGAATCGTGGCAAATACAGGTGACCAGTTTGTCTGCTTGAGCGGTTTTCGTGCATTCTTCTTGTGACAAGGACGGTTGAAGTGATGTTATTTCGCAAGTGGATCAACATTTGATACTCCTGGGGTACACGGATTGGTAGGGTTGAGTCCCTGGGATCTTCGTATAGTAGATGAGTGGGATACAGATGAGGTTTCCGGAACACGGCTTTCAAGCTTCTGTTTTGTATCACCTGTAGCTCTCTCAAAGAAGATTTGCAAGCCAGTCCCCACGTTGCAACTAGGTACTGGAGCCGAGAATGGATTAGTGAGAAGTATAGTGCTTGAGAGACTCAAGATGGGCCTTCCAGTTCATTCTATTGTCTAGCGTTAGGCCGAGAAATGGGTATTCAAATACTTCTTCGATGACACGATTGGCGATTTCAATTGGCTCGCGAGCCGGGAGTTCTCTGCGGAACGAGTGAATGAGCATATACTTGGTTTTCGATAGATTCATTGACATCAAATTAGTTTGAAGCTGGATAGCAGTGCATTCTGTTTCTTGATAGAAGACTGACGTGTCGTCAGCAAAGAGACGTAACTTTCCATGCAGCTCTAACTTGGCCAGGTCATTAATAAACAGCAGAAAAAGAATTGGCCCCAAGTTACTACCTTGGGGCACACCAGTCGACACGGCCCCATAGTGATCAACGGGTAATCATCTTTTAGGCACCTGACGATAGCATTACCTAAACCTGGGACGTAGGGGAGTGATGCGATAAAAAGCCCGAGAAAAAGAAATTGAATCCACCAACGCATCGTGCTTTGTGATGTGGTAAAAGTTTGTAGGTAATCTCTAAACTGCCGCTCATAGCAAGTCCGTCCCATTTGCGTTTTGGTGCTGACGAGAAAACAGCAATTGAAAATCGTAACGCTTTAGGTGAAATTTTGCACTCAAATGCTTTTTCAATCAATACCATCAACAGAATTTAGTACTGCAATGACAATCTAACACTTTTGCATCCTAGAACTTGCATGAACACCGAAATTTGATTAAAATTTGTTGAAAATCATAAGCTGGGACTCACATGCGATTACTTTTACGGTACGTAGCCAGAATGATAGCAAGTCAGTCCCATAGCCAGCTACGACCGGTGATGAAAAACAAACTACTGCAAATCGATGGCGGTGCTATACCGTGCGTTTGGAATGAATCTATCGCTGGTCAATTCATAAATGACCTTCTTTCGTGCTTTATTAAACAAGTTTTTTGTGAGAAGCATAACACAATATACCTACCAACTGCGCCGCTCAAAATAAAATTAGATTTTGTTTTTACATACTGATAAATTCAAAGTCAGTTTAGGTGTAGGAACTTGTTCTAAATTTTCCTGAGAGCGGACACACGTTCGTGACGGCGGACAGCTTTCACGTAGCAGTGGAAACAAATATGAAAGAATACCTATAGCTTAGAAAAATGTTTGCTCCGTTAAAAAACAGCTAAGTAGCGTACCGAAGTATTTAATATGACTGACAAATTCTTCAAAACGAAATTCACGACAATAATTGAACAATTCTTAAGCACGTCAACCTATCGTAAAGCTTTGTACGAAAAACGGTACAACTATATGTAAGTTTTTTGAAAAAAACAATGTCAGAGTTTTTGAAGAAAAAAAAATGTACTATTTTTATAAAATGTTTTTAATAAACTTGTAGATCCCCTTAAGAAGGCCAAGTTCAAAGGCCGAAACGTCGGACATAAAACCTAGTAGCGTTTTGATACACCCCTAAGACTGGAAAAGCCGTATTTTCCTTGAAATAAATTACAAAGTTTTTGAATGTCGAACAAAATATAAACATCTTTCTTTCTTCCTTCAGTTCACGAACATCCAGGTCTTATATATTGTTTTTAAGACCAAAACGTTGATTTTTTTACCGGTCGTTGAGTATTGAAATATACTTTCAGGAAAAATAACATAAATCCCGACGCATTGCAAAATAGAACTATTATTCTAAAGAAGTAAATGCCATATAAGGCAAAGCCTGTTTAAAACAAAAAAAAATTTTCTTCGTTCGGATAAATTTGAAATATGTTTCAAAAATTTGATTACAGTTAATTGCTGACAACTCTCAAACTTTCCGTGACACTTATTAATTAGTCGTGTCAAATAAATATATTAATTAAAAAATTGCGAAAGCTTCGACTTGACTTAGTGGCAATAATAAATTATAAGTCAGAAAAAAGACTACGTGGTCTATTCGTTAACCCGCACGCGGGGGGATTTTTCGTGGTCTTTTGATAAGCCACCCCCCGTCTCCCTATATATGACTACGTGTTTGGGAACGGCCCCTTTGAAACAAACCAAAAATTATTTTTCTTTCAACCAATCAACAGTTAGAATGGAATGTTGTAATGCAACAAACAAATAGTTTTCTCTTTACTCAATCAAGTTATTCGAAATCATCCTCGTTCTCTTATTTCTCGTTCTTTCTAACCTTTCTTTTCTTCTACCTTGTATATTCGTCAAGTGCAAAGTCAGAATCACTTCTATGCCATAATCTGAACTTGTTTTTGACATTGTAAAATTGTGTGTCCCCTAAACAAGAGTAACATTTCTCAATTATGTGTTCAACGATAGCGAGCCATTTACTTTTTATTCATTCATTGATCAAGTATACTCTTTTGCTAACACGTTTAAAATATTTTTGATAAGGTACCTGGCAATTTTGAAACTTATGCTGACTTTAAAGTCAGAGTGTTTTGAAACAATACTAAAAATTCAGGCAATTACAACTTTTTCTGCTTAACACATCGATCACTCTGTCTGCACACTATAAGGCATGATATCTGGTCAGCCTAGTGATAGCCATGAACTATCTGATAAAACACATTTAAATACACTACGGTGTGCGAAGAGGAGTCCTCTAACACAGAGAAATCCGAAAAAACGCTTGAAAATTTTTACAAGTCGAGTAGCATAGAACATTTGGCCTGTAAGATAGAGCTTCAGAGCTTTAGTTTTGACAGAAATTGAAATGCCCTCCTAAACGAAAGGCAAAAAGTGACCTCTTTAACCTTGTGGGCTGCAAATATAACCACATTTTGATGTACGTTAAAGATGCGTAAAATTTATTCCTACAAACAAATTACTAGATACCTTGTAGCGCATTTGGACGGCTTCATATTCCTCGAATTTGACTTCAGTGATGACATGAATTTTATGCTCTGCGTGAATAAAAAATACCTCCCGCATGATGTTACGGTTTTGTCTTTAAAAACAAAAATTACCGGCTGAGAGTTTATTCTTCTATAACTGACTTAGTATACCAGATATCTGTTGAGATATATTCAATTTAATTTATAGTCGCAATGAGCACAAACCAAAATAATGTAATAATGTGCATCGGAAATTTGGTCCGAAATTTCGCGAAATTTCGTAATCGTCGAAATTGGAACTTTAATTTCGCGAAATTTTAGGCGGAATTTAGCGAAATTCAACGAGATTTTTCGGCAATTTCGCGAAACCGAAATTTCGCGAAATTTCGGGAAATTTCGAGTTTTGCGAAATTATACGAAATCATTCGAAATCTCGCACAGCCTTATACCTAATTATAACTTTGTAAGGAAAGGTTCTGCAGATGTGTGGTCTTCAACAAAAATGTGTGTTTTGTATGCCCAAATGCTTCCTTAGAATAACATTTTCTTGTAAAATGTAACTAACGAAATTTACGTAAAAAACAAGCTTTTAAGTAACTTCTATATAATATATTCTGTAACTCTGAACGCAATGAAGATGGGAATTTTGTTTGTTCAGCAAAGTTTCATATTTTTGCACGTTCAAAAACTTTGCCAAATTTACTATTCCTCTATCTCTAAACACAATAAAGTTTGTACTTTTAATATATGAAAACTTACTGTAACATATGCTCGCCGTACTTCAATATGGGTGGATCGAGGAAAAGTATTGACATCATGATTCCACTTGCCCCTTTTTACCTATCCGTTCTTGAAGTTATGGAAATATTAAGCTTAAATATAACATTACTATGTAAGGAAAAGCCCTGGAAATATATGACCTTTGGCAAAAGTATGTGTTTTGTGTGCCTTAACAATTCCTCTGAACAACACTTTTGTGTAAAATGCAACAAACAAAAGTTAAGTACAAAAAATTAAATTTCAAGTAAGTTCCATATAATATACTTTATAACTTTGTATCGAATGAAGATAGGATTTTCATTTGTTCAACAAAGTTTAATGTTTTCGAATCTTCTACAACTTTTGTAAATAAATGATTACTCTATTTCTTAACACAAAAATGTTAGTTTTGTTATTTTTAGTATAGTAAACATTTAATACCTTTTAACAATTTGCAATTATGCAAGTTATTCATACGAACAATTGTTCCGAAGACACTATTAAGGTAAGATGAAGGTGAAAGGCACTATGGAATTAAGTTCCACTCATTGCCTTACTGGACCACTGTGTGATGGTGGATGTTAACGTAATCAATCTTTCGATCGACTCTGGATCCAATCTAAATCAAATCTCAGTGGCACCATCTTTAATTTTAATACACGTTTGTATTCAAATCTCACATTGTACCTTTAAATCCGATTCAAAAATCTTATTCACAAATTCAAAATTCAATCCAAACTATATTAAATTTGTTACACGTAATACTAAAATTACCCTAGAGTGTCGCAACATAATATCCAGGCCTTAATTTTAAGTTACACCTACAATTTCTTGAAACAACAACTCAACTTCTGTTCGTAAAATGTAGCCCTAATGTTCAAATCAAATTCTCATTTCAAATTCAATACGTTACACTGTATTGTCGCTATTATCCCGGAGCTCAATAGCATAATCCATTCGCTGCCTTTCTATCTTCAAATTAGAGATTTTTGTTCCCTGTAAGATGTAATTTAATTTTTTGAAATCCAATCCCTAATTTTATAGTTAAATCCCAAAGGCTAGTCTAAACTGTGCTGCTACTTAATTAGGACCGTCCTAGTGGCCATCCATTGGTAAACTGATTAGTTTGAGCAAAAGTGGGATATATAGTCCAGAGAGTCTAGTTACGGTTAACTAGGTATTCTACCGACCGTGTTAGGGAAAGGATGCATTAAGCGACCAATCAAAGGTAGATACCGAAATTTCAGCAAGGCTTGACAGTTTTCAATAGTACTATAGTTCAAATAATCAAACTACCATTTTCTGCATTTAGGTGAGTGCATTGATGATTTTTCAATAGATTTCTGTGACAATGAGGGAAATCCGTTGGACTGACTGAGATTTAAGCATTTGACAGTGGAAAATTTTCGTGACGCTCTCGATTTTTCGGTTTTTGAACTTTTACCTTCATATGTGTTGCCGTAAGAGGAAAATTTACGTCATAAACCCTTCACGGATAGTGGAAAATGTGGTTTTCTATGTTAACTACAAGTTCAGAGAAATAAACTTTCAGGTCATTATATGTATTTAGATCTCAAGGCAGCGTACGATTCAGTTAAGCGGAACCAATTGCGGAGAGTTATGATTGTGCACTGCTTCCCTAACAAAACTGATAAACTCGTATACAAGACCGTTCATCGTTTATGTGGCAAGCTAAAAACCACACGCACCCTACATGCCCGTTTGAAACTTCTCTCTATAGGACACTGATTCTCCCGGTGGTGCTTAACGGTCAAGAAAGTTGGTCGATGAAGGAGGTGGATTGGCGAGCAAGGGAGTCATCGCGCAAAGAATCCTGCGTTGAGTATGGACTGGTCATCTAATAAATTTTTTCTGAGAAAAATTAAATGTCAGCTATTCCATATTATCGACATCTTCTTGACTTTCTTTCTTCTATCAAGCAGTTCATCCCGTACAATGTCGACCAAGTTTGAAAAATGAGCAGTTTTTAACTTATTTTTGGTTGAACATTCACTGTGCCTTAATGATCAAAATTTTACCAATCTGGTGACGTTCTCCAGGTCTCCATTATTTGAGGTTTCTTATAAGAATAAGCTTGTTAAGCTTTCAACCAGCATTTAGTATACTTCCATACAGTAACCTTTAATTCAAAGTTGACTGCTCAAAAATTGCAAACAATTTATTCAAGTTCCCGCTGTGTATAAAGCTCCACCACCAAAATAAATATGAACACAAGAAGGTTTTTTTATGCTTTAAGAGTGGAACAACCGAAAATAAATGTTTTGCTAAGATTTTAAATCTAGCCTTTTCAAATTTTCTTGTAACTTCTCTAAAAAGTTTTTAATAACAGAAAATAAAATTTATTCAGTTCACTATATTGGTAAACTGCTGAGCATGGAATTCCTCAAAAAGGCTATTCTCCAGCTTCCATTCGAAAAATGGTAAAACAAGTTGAATCATAATGGTAAAATCCCAGTTTTCGAATCGATCCTTGCTACTTGCTTGAAATAAAATAGTCCCATTTCAATTTTAATGACAGAAAAGACATTCAGTCAAATTGTCAGTGACTAAAGATAGCCCCAAAAACGCTTCTTCACGAGTCTAAATTGTACTGAACGGGAAATTTCGAACAACACAGTAGCAGACTAACCCGATGACCATTACCATTTCCACTCTAATAACTCAAGCTCAACGTGGCACTCCAGATTTACTGTGCCCGCCCTTGACCCACCATGTTCCAGGAAGCCAGGTGTCACCAATCGGAACAAACCATTGGACCGAAGTCAAGCGTGACAAAAGTCCGATAGCGCTGGTAGAAGAGGGGAAGCATTTCGAATCATCAATGTCTTAAAAATAATATTATCCCATTTAAAACTATTTTGCAGCGTCGGGGTATTTTTGGTGCCATGCCCTCTCTCTCTCCCCGACGAAAAAGAAGAATGGCCCCGGAAATGTGATTGCGAGATAGGATTGTGAAGTTGAACAGTTGCATTTCTTGACACTGTGTATATACTGTACTCAGTAAAAGTGGTCTATATAGCCTCGGATTAGTGCAATGCTGGTGTGGACTCTTCTTGCCGGTGCAGGTGGCTGCGGCGGCCGGATGGGAAAAGTTTTTCTCTTCTTCTGAAAAAGTGTAGATAAAATGTTTTCGCTTCCACCAAATTTACGCTGCCTGTCTGCCTTCCGCTGCCCACTGCTAGCGGGAAATAATAGCACTCAAGACAGGGCCCGGTTCGGCCATCGTGCCACAGTCGTCTGCACCGGGAAACAGGGTGCAAAACGAACGATACAAATAACGATGTTATCATCATATTTTCCCTTGCCCGTTGAACCTCTATTCGCTCGGAAAGCCCTTTTCTTTCGAGCACAGAAGACTGCACCACGAGGTCTTGAGGACAGGGCGCGTCAAGCTGAGCTAAGCTGCACCGGAAAAGTGAAGTTCAACTAAAATAAATCATACCAATCACCATTCAATCTCTCACCACTAAACGCGCCAGAAGGCGGCAGAACAACCGAACAGTAAGCGAAGCCTGCCAAGTTCCGTGTCCAAGTGGGTGGTGGGTGGCCCGGGCGTGGAAACACTCGGTTGCGATTTGTGTGCAGCCGAACCGGCAGTCGCAAATCAAAGAAACTAACTCGACAAATAAACAAGATCTTTAAAATCCAATAAAACTTTTATATATTATTTTCTGCATTCGCTATTCATATGCGGCGGCGTCGGCGGCGATTCCAACCGGGTTCGGAATTCTTCCTTCGCTTCTGTTTTAGGGTGCCTTAATACGATTTTAGCTTCAACTGAGTCTACAATCGTGAGCCGCCCTAAGCCCAAGACGATCTACAGTAGTATGCCAAACTACTTATCTTTGAATGTTCACTGATATCACCAAGTCATAGGTTTTGTGTAGACCCAGATGCAGTCAAAGTTGTTGTAGGCCAAGTAAGCAATTTATAACAGAACACACCCGGAACGTTCCTGCTGCTAGGCTCTCGATGACCTGATTGTGCCAAGAATGATAATGAGGTTCTCCGATACCGTACCGGACCGCAAGAGACGATAGCTGCCGACGTTAATTCGGGCCGTTCCTTTCCAGCACAACATTTGGAATCGTTTATGCCTGACGGAAGAATTCGCTAGCCAGCCAGGCACAGCAGAGTAGATGACAACCCACAGCTACCAACTCTATAGCTCATACGGCTTCATACAATGCGGTGG
Source organism: Wyeomyia smithii (assembly GCF_029784165.1). Lineage (NCBI taxonomy): Eukaryota > Metazoa > Arthropoda > Insecta > Diptera > Culicidae > Wyeomyia > Wyeomyia smithii. The sequence goes on from NC_073695.1 coordinate 9,341,051, forward strand.
TTTTCGCGTCACATACTGGAGAGATTAAAATTTTTGACCTGAAATTCAGTGCTTTCGGTTATGAACTAGCTTTAACAGCCAAGCCAGCGCCCCGGACAATAAGTTACAAATTCGAACATCTCCATTTTCCTCCATCGCCAACACGTGCTACCGATCACATGCTTCGGCGGGACAGAATGATAAATTGATTTGTCCACACCCGATTCGGACCGGCGCGAGCAAACGAACACACACACACACACACATACATGGCCATCACATGTGCGCGCTTCCCGGCTGTATACATATTTATCGGATACACACGCAGCGTCCCCACTTGCGGTCAGCGGGCCAGTGCGACAGGCGAAGGCCGGAAAAAAGAGATTCGAAGTACAAATATTAATCAGAAATATTCAAATCTTTTTCACCGGAATCAACGCGAACGTAAACGGATTTACATTTTCGTTGCTCGATTTCGGTGGCCTGTGAAGCCTTCGGCGTGTATGCATAAACAGCGGTTGATTGATACGAGGATTATTGGAAGTAGCAATCGTAAACACAGCGAAAAAGTGCCATTTTTCAGTATTCGGAGAGGGTTTTTTTTCTCTCGCTCCATTTGATCCGGGAAAAAATTGATTTTGTTCGCAGCAAATGTATTAAGGAGAACAGTTCTCAACTTTTTATTGTGGTTTAACATTCTTTTTTACGAGTTTCAATGCGTTTTTTCGTAATATGATGGATTATGTGAATTGAAATCAATGCAGGTGAAGTTTCTTAGCATAAAACCACCATAAGACACGTTTGAATGCCTTACAATTACATTGTGTGGTCATTAAACTTTAAAGTTATTATGTTTATTCATACTGGGCACAATTATAACACCGCACGCAAAGTGAATAATAAATTATCTACTATAAGAGCAAACTAGAACGATTTTGAACGAGTCCGCTGATATGATAATTAAATTAAGTCCACTAAGTAGTAACATGCTAAAATGCATTGTTTTCATTGTTTCTAGTGTATTTCAAACAGTTTTAAATTTGTTATTTTGTCATTGTAGTGCGAATGATTTCGCAATGTAGATTACACTGACGCATCATGCGTTTTGTGAAACTATTTCACCCATAGATTGTTCTGTTAATTGCACAGGATGCATTTATTAATGTCGCCCAGCTGTCTCATGCAAAGAACTGTATTGCATATGTACTGTAAATAAGAAGTGCAAAAATAAATGAGTACGATTACTCGCTTTGAGCTCAACACAGCTGGAGGTTTTCCAGTCTTGGATAATCGATTACTCCGACAAGAAGCAGTCTTTCCTTTTAAGACGTTATCACAAGTTTACACATTTATCTAAATACAGTTTGAAAGGGCCTCTACGTGCCTACCACTATCCAGTGAGCTGAGAATAAAAGATTTCAAAATAAATTATGATAATAATGTTAAGTCGTAGCAATTTTTGTCTAATGGCCAAGTAAAGTGAAAGCATGTTGGTACATGAGAAAGAAAACCCGAAAAAACATGCAAAAATCACAGGTATTCCTGTACGCGCGATCAAGCGACCGCGCGGAATCACTTTTACTTAACGATTAACTTCTATGTTACATTGGAACTTACTGCTAGCTCTAGAGTGTATTCCGCGAGAGACAATTATCTCTCGCGGAACCACTCTCTATCTTTATTATTTTAATTGCCTGTCTCTGTTTTAGTAGCTTGATTCGTGGGTTTAATCCCACTTAGTCTAATTCTATCGAGAGCGGTGAGCGGTGCGCTCAACTACTTTGTCTTGTTTACAAACAATTGCCAGTAACTCACCCTCGCGATGCGGCGACGAGTTACCAGCCTATCAAGTTCCGAACCGCGGACTCTTGTTTTAATCAATTGTGCTTACGGGTGGCGGTTTTTGTCACCCATGCCAAGCGGAAGACTTAGCTTCAACTGTAAGCAAGCTCTGACCTGTTTTCATGCACAGCTAGAGGCTGTGTCAACATACGAAGAATCCGGTAGAAAACCGGCATCTTTCCGGGTTCTAAATATGTCACCTAATGTGACGGAGCCCTGTAGGCTTTTACAGGACGCGTGGGCGTTATACGTGTAAAATAAAGATCTTTCGGTATACAGTAAATTTAAGAATCAATGTAGAATTTTAAAATCGAAGACTTACTTCATAGAAGCAGGGGCAAATAGTATTAGTTACCCATACGAGTATCGGCTCTAAGTGTACTAATAGAGTTGATATGAAAATCTCTACAACATGTCAAATGCCAGATTAAAATGTTCAAGCTATTATAGTCATTAATCATACTGGGCACAATCAAAGTTGCGCGCGATACTTATACAGGCCGGACACGATTATCCGGAATTTAATTTTTCTATTGTACGTTTTTAATTTTTATTCTGAAATTTCACCGTTACCATCCCTTCTGGCATATTTGTTACCATTTATGTCATTTCCGGCATGTTTGGAACAGGTTCGATTTTACCCCTTTTCGCCTCAGAAATAATTTCTAGTTGAGTCACTGCATCATACAAGTAGAATAAAAAAAAGGAAATATTTATTTTTTGTTCGTTAATAGCAAATTTGAATATTTTTTCTGTGATTCGATTATCCGGAAGGAATTTTTTTTTGATGTTCCGGATAATCGAGTCCGACCTCTATAGTGCTTTTCATTGTGGATTGTGTCGCAACAAGTTCGATGTTCTGTTAACTTATTTCAATCTTTTTCAACGTATTCGCAGTTATTCTTACTTTTTGAAGCAAGACCTTGTTATTTGTGAAATATGATTTGTTTCAGTCTATAAATAACGCTTGCACAGCAGTGTGTGTAGTTAGGGATGAGCAATAGAATAAGTCGGCAGTGGAATGTGATACGCATATAGATTGTGGAACAGTACCACCGTCCCACCATGCCGGAGACAGGGAGATTGCGGGTTCAAGTCCTGTCGAGATGCGGTATATTTTTCCAAATCTGTATCATATTTCCAGTTCGCTTATTTTTCGCTTTCCCTACTGCACACATTGTCTGCTTAATGTACATGATTTGTTGAACTTGAAATTTCCATTGGTCGACAGAAGTAGAAAAATTGGCCTAAAACTCAGACTGTAAAAAATGAAAGATTATAGCTTTGTGAAAAAAACTAGCGTTCAGTTTGTCGGTGCTCTTAGAACCTAATGTGTCAGACGGTATTTTTCGTGTTCGTTGTGTGCAGCTTCATTTAGAAAATATTACCTATAAAAAATTAAAATTGCCCATCGCTATCTACAACTTTGCCCCATCTTTTTGACAGAGTTCGAATACCGTTACGTTAAAAGTGTTCGTCTTTTGGGGCTTAAAAAAAACTAAGATAGATAATTGAATTGGATAAATTTCCCATTGTAGCCTAAGTCTATGTCAACTGTTCCGTTGTGTGCGTTGTGTGTTTCTAATTTCGTTGTTCATGGTCAGGTGAGGTTTCGGCATGCTACCTTACCTCTTAGGTGTGGCTGGCGGGATACAGCATTTTGGTCCGGGTCAGACGTTGTTGTACATCGTCTCTAACATCGGAAAACACCCGCGTACAACCCTCCTTTCCAATCAGCATACCGCCAAAGTTTCCACCCGGGGTTGGTTACCCGATATCCGCTAAGATTACCCGTATCCCGGTCGGCCCCTCGTAGAGCTTGGGATAGGAGTTGAAGAAATTTTCCATGGAAAGTAATATTATTAGCTTACTCGCAGAAAAATTCTACCACCCTGCGAGCAGCCTTTCGGAACTTAACCGGAACATTTGCCATGGTGGACGAAATCATTTCTTCGTTTTATTTATCAATTTCTCCTCAGTTTTTGCGACAAAATTGTTGAAGTAGCGTTGCAGGTTTGCCCATAAATTTTCGATTGAACGGAGTTGGGGGACGTTGGGAGGGTTCGCCGACTCTATAGTTAGCCGCTCCATCTTCTCCAACGATCACTTCGAGTAGTGAGCCGACGCCAGATCCGACCAGAACAACGCGTCTTCGCACTTCTATATTTCTTGGTGAACAACGCAACTTCGTACTATAAATTTTCCCGTTCCCCCTATTTGTCTATTCACCGATTGTCAGCCTTTTTGGGGAACTTGGTGTTTGAAATGAACTTCACCTCGGAGCTCACTTCCATCGTAGGGGAAGTAAAATACGAAGTGCCCTGCCAGTCGTTACCATCCAGAGTGAGGTAGATCTCGCCGTCCATCACCACCGGGACTGCCGCTTTCTGAAATGTATGTCCATGTTCGCCAAATACTTTTACTGTTTGGTCGGTTGCTTTGACCTCGCGGCCATTTTCAACTCGGTTTTCCTCTTCAGCATCCTTTAGAGCTTCGTGTTTCTCAGGGACCGGGGTTTCTTTCGATGATCTGATGTTGTAGATGCCAGAATGGGGGTGTCCGGCGTCCACAAAGTGCCGCACGATATCTGGGGTGACATTGCGCATTTCGTTCCGAGCAACTCGAACAAAAATAAATGATCGCTGGGGGGCGTTATGTTTCGTTTTTAGTAATTTTTTCGACTTTGCGGGTTAGATGAGCCGCAGGACAAATTACAATGACAGCTCCTTTTAAGCTTAAAGCATAACTGGCAGTATGTGGCCTACTCGAAAATAGCGAAAATCGTTTGAATCGAGCTGCGCAATACCACCCCTGTTTTCGACGCGCAAACTTCTGAACGCAGTAGCTTCACTGTTTCCGCCATCACGGTTACAGTGCAACTCATAGAGCTATCACAGCCAGAACGGTTTGTTTAATTGGTGTCATGTATTTGGCAAAGTTGTACGTAGATAGTAATTTTGTCCCACCAGAAAATATTTTAAATCATCAATACCCTTTTTCAATAAGTTATTTCCAAAAATAAGTCGAGATTTGAGAGATACTAAGAACACAAAATGACTTCCAATGTCAAACTTATAGTTTCAATATGCTGATTCAGTATCCTAATGTCAATATCCAAATCCCAATTCCATTGCATTTTCTACTACTGGTGTCTTACCTCTAATCCTAGTTTCTCAATCGGGGCTTGACAAAATCACTTTTAATTGAAAATCGTCAGACGAGGGTTACGCTGTTAACCTTCATTTAAAATTGAAAAACTTTTGTTTCCTTTTCGTGTCCGTCATCGTTATAATTGCGGCTTGCAAGAGTAGAAGACTAGAAGCATGCCTTTCCGGTAAATTAATAATGTAATGTGATTGATTTCGATTTAAGCAAGTTTTTTGTCGAAGTTTTAGATGCACCATAGTTCAAAGTACTGTCCTTCGCTAGTTTTTGAGGTTATCCATGTATCAAGCTTGATATGATATGACTGCTGATCAGCCAGACGCAGTATCATCGAATGGAACAATTGATACTCGGACGTTGCAATATCTTCAGAATATGGCGGGTGAAGTAGTGCTTCCCATTCAAAGGCTTCTCTGTAAGTTTTACCTACTTTAGCAGTATGAGGTGAGGCGTTGTCATGCGCTAGAATCACTTTTTTGTGCCTCGCATCAATTGAAGTCGATACTGTTCTCCAATGATGGTTTCATTTGGTTTGAACAGCTCATAAGAAATAGCATCGGCGTGATCCCATCAAACACATAGAATCTACTTCACAGCAAATATATTCGAGCCGACGACGAAAAAGCATGAGCCTCTAGCTTCAAACCATAAGGAGCCCAAGATCCTTGTTTCTAAATCATTTCCAAAGCATGCTTTTGTTTGTGAACGGCTTGATGGATAACTTTAAATACCGAAGCAAGCTGTTTCTGCGTTTGGCATCAATCAATACCTCCAAACCAGCGTCTTCGAAGATTTGGGGCCTTCCTTTACGCGGATGGTCGGATTAACATCGACGTTATCGTCCCTAAAGTGACGGAACCAATCGTGGCACGTTTTTATACCTAGAGCATCATTTCCGTACACCTTTTTAACTCTCGATGCGCTTCAGTCGCTATTTTCTTTGAATGAAATAAGCATATTAATGACGATTATTTGGCACAAAATAATACATTTTCGCACAACTAGAAGTACATGACGCCACGAATGACAAATGACAAATGACAGTTGGCCTATGTACTAACTGTCATCCAATACATTTCGAACAGTTCATTGTACTCAATTTAAAAACTTGAGAACAAAATCATTGAAAAACGTGTTTCGATCAGAAATTCATACTCTTTTAGCTGATACATAAAATTCAGAAAACTGAGCAAAGCTTTACACAATTCATAAAATTTGGTCTTTCAGTTAATCTGTTCCTAATTTGGATCATGGCTTCGATGTGTCTTTAAAGCTATTTTTTGGACCCGTGGGAACGTGTTATCTGATCTGGATTATTCTTTGGTGAATAAGAACTGAATATTTTGGATAACTTTGAAGGTTTTCCGCGCTTGTTTTTAATTTATCAGGGTTCTTTGGCGAAGTGTTTGATTTTGATAGTTATTTTCGTTGGTAATATCTGGGTCTTCAAATCTTTAATTGGAGAATTGAAGTCTTACTTCAGCTTTAATTTGGAATCGCATTCTTTGGTAGGTGATATGATGCCATTTCGGCGATTATGGATGTAATTTGAGTTTGCGTTTTAATTGTTTTCAACTTTCCCTTTTGTTGGTGATTGCGATTGCGTTTAGGTTTTCAGTTATTCTGTGAGCAATTCCACAAAAAAACGGACAATCGGTTTAATCGACTATTCTTGATTTGGCTGAAACTTTACATAGAAGTTTCTATAGGCAAAAGATGCCATTTTGTGCTATTGATTTATTTTTTTGGAACACGACTTATTTTTGAGAAGCTATTGATAAATATTATTTTGGGAAGATATTGATGATTACAAATATTTTTAGGGCCAAAACGGTTTGTTTGATCGGTGTGACGTCTTCGGCAAAGTTGTAGATAATAAAAATATACACTCAGAAAATTATTTATTTTTTGAGACAAAGTTTAAAGATAAATTAAAAAGTAATTATCTAAAAAAGCTCATTTTTAAAAATCTAATTTTTTCTAATTAAAAGACCATTATCACCTAAAAAATGCAACCAGTCCGATCATGGAGAAATAAAAAAAAAGTTTAGATTTTTGCAAAAAAAAAATTTCTATTTTTTTTCAAGGTGCATATTTTTTTTGAAATGACAAAATTGTTATTTACAACTTTGCCAAAGACACTATTATTTTTCGATTATCACTTCAATTATTTTGGGACCACAGCTAAAATGTAGTGTTGTAAAATATATCATTTTAATTTTTTTGTGTAATAATTATTGCATACCGGTTGTTTAAGCATACAAAAACATGAAAACACTCTGGAAAAATTATTCATTGATCGATGCGGCCCACTGTCCAGATTACCGTGCCCTCGATACCATCCGATTTAAGCCGACAACCCGTGAAAAGCATGCCCGCCGGCGGCACATATGGTCGATGCCATCCACGGTGCACGAAAGCAAGAGCCATAAAATGCCAGCTTTTCATTTTTTGTGCCATGCCAAACTTCGGGAAAAACAGCGCACCCGTTCTCGTTTCGCCTTTGCGGAACTTGTGTGATTGGAACGAAACGGCTAGCGGGAGCAGCAAGCTAGGCTGAAAAGCCCTCCGAACTGCCAGTTGCTTTATCAGAACTGTCCGGAACCGAAAGAAGGAAACTATTATCTCGTTAAAAAGATGATAATGTCTCATCATTTCGTTTGGCGTCGAGGAAAAAGACATACGAGCTGTTCGCCCCAGCAGCTGTACTGACGTTGATGTCGGGAACATCGTTGCAGCAAGTTTTTCGCGACGGTCAATTTAGGAAGTTTTCAGGGTGAGGGTTGCAGAAGTTTGTCTGCAAAATTGCTCAGTTCTCGCAACTCGAAGAAGATGTCGGTATAGGAATTCTTTCGGTGAATTGGCCACGGACTTCATCAGTACTTTGTGCTTGGGAGGATTCCTTTTCTTTGCGGCAAATGTATGTGTAGAGATTAAATAGAACAACATTGGATGAAATTTCGAATTTAATTTCTAAATGTTGTAGGCTCGTTGCGCCCAATTGCGCGAGCTGTGGTAACTAATCCAACTGAAATATTGTTTCTTCATCAACCAGCTCATAAATACAAAGTTCAAATACCGTCTCACCTTCATTTAAATGGTTGCACTCCACCGGTAAAGACCACTCCCATGTCTCTCACCTCATCAATAGAATGAAGGTGCGTACGTTTGATCTATGATAAAAACACCCAACCATCCGATCCGAAACCCCTTCGATTTCGCACGCACCGGCCGCGTGTTGAAATAGAAAACGCATCTTTGCGTGTCTATACGCCTCTAAACCGACGAAGGATGCACCTCGGCATGGCGGCTTACCACGGAATATACGGGATACTGCCGAGTGCAATTCGCGGCATAACCAGAACCCGTTGAAGTTACGAGGCCACATCATATTTCAACCTTCATTATGATGGCGATGTCCCGTTCTACGCTGCTGCCAGAGCGGGCTGCAGAATACGGTTAGAGAGGTTGCCCTGTATGGTTTCTGGTTCCGTATCGAATCGAGAAATGCATATCAGACGGAGCAGAGTTTGTTAACTATCCCGCAACGGCAATACCAGCAGGAAGCTTTCAAAGGATACGACGAACAGCGGCGGGCTGAAATACATCATAACATCATTAGCATAATTATAGGATGTGTCACAAGCGGAAACGCGACGGTATATATGGAAGCTGGTGGGTAATTCACTCTTAAATGAGACGTTGAACCAGCCAGGTTCAGAGAAAATTTATTTTTATTTGTGTACAATCTTCAATTTCTCGATTCACTTTTCCGTTCTGCGCGGCGACATCATGTACGCTAATTAACCAAAAGTGTCACTCCGGCTGTACAGCGGCTAGTTTATCACACAACTATCAAGCTTTTCTTCTGGGGATGGGAAAAATGCTTTGCTGCACTTGTCAATCTAATTTTAAAAATTTCTACCATCGCTTCGGGCTAAAATTTCGCAATGGAGCAAACGAGGCAGAAGAAGAAAAAAACGAGAGAGAGAGTGGGAAGCATGGTCTGGTGAAGCCAACTAACGAGCCATTGGTAAGCTTGTTTCGAATATTTTTTCTCCCCCCTCTCCGATATTAGCAGCATATTTTTAGCACTTTTCCGGATCATCTATCATATAATGAATCTAATTAAAATTCGATCACTTTGGCCGTGCGGCGAAACTTCGTTACAATCGATCGAAACGGTAGAAATTGACACCGAGGAGGGGACCTTGGAGGGGGTAGGAGAAGGAATTTGGAACATGGTGAAAATTGGTCAATTTTGTGATGCTCAACGGTGTCACTCTCGGTGCTGGCAGTTTTGGGAAGGATATGCTAATTTTAGAATAATGAGAAATAAAAATTGAAATCTGAATTTGATCGCGAACTGTCGATGTTGAGTAAATCCAATGGAAAGATTAACTTGTCTGGATTATCTAGCTTCCATTTTCAAGCTGTTTTGTAACATATTTTAAAACTGTCATTGCTGTAAAATTTGTAAAAACTGTATAATCTGAAAATGAAACTAAACACTTTGCTGAGTCAGAATGTGTAGACAGTGGAATTTATTCCGTCCAGGTTATTGTTATCCGTGCTCGCGAAGCAAGGCAATAGCGAGGGAAATGTATGGGAAAGCTTGACCTTGAAACTTTTCACCTATTTTCACCATTAAGCAGTAGAGCAACAATGTCAAACATTATATCAAACAGTTGTCACACATTTTTTCTATCCACCGACACATAAATGACCAAGATGCATTAAGTCATTGGCTTGCTATAATTGTTTGAAATCTGACGCAATATTTGCCAGTTTCATTTTCTACGTCAAAAAATAAAAATCTCAGGCAGTGTTGCTAAGAGAGTGAAGAGCAGCTGTGTCCAATTCATTCCCATGTGAATATGAGAAGTATGTCCCCTTACTCTCACTCTTCTGCCGGCCGCTACGAACAGTTCACAAAGAAAAGAAATATTTCGCGAGCGGCTGATGCTTGCGCCGTGCGCGAGTGTACACATCTTTACACGTTCTCGCTTGTGCACATCGGATTCTTGAACGCTAGCACTCGCGAGTGCGAGTGCGAGTGCGAGTGCGTGTGGCTGGATGATAGAGTAAACACGATGACTCATATCCCAGGTACAATCAACACGAGCTTCGTGTTTCGTTTTAAAACTGCTGCTATTTCCATTAGCCGGTTGTCTTAACGGTTCCTCTCGCAGTGTGAAGCAGACATTAAACGAGACAAATATTCGCAATATTCGGTACCTGCTTTATTTGCATAATTTTTTCCTTCGCGCAAATAGATTTGTTACACTATTACACTTTAACAAATATTTGGTTAAAAATCTATTTGCTCGAACAATACCAAAAGCTCCTCGCGCATTCTATAGCAAATATATTTGTTGTGTTATTACACGATGCGAATTATTTTCAAAAAATAAACTGCGTAGAAAATATTGCAAATCTAGTTTCGATTATCGAGCAATATTTCATCTGTCTTTTGAAAATATAATTTCTATGTTTTGGTTCATAAAGGCTACCGTTGCAATATCATATATTCTGTTTCGGGTGAGAACCAAAAGCAATTTTGTTAAAAATTCAGTTATTACCTCCAGTAGATGTGAGAATGAATAATCGACCAATTGCTCATCGCAAAAAAGAGAAAATGTTTTTAGTTTCCCTTCTGGTCATGCTTGCCAACTACGGGAAAGAAATGTCTTCGAATGTGTAGCATGTGGGTGCGCGGAAAGGAAGAGCTACATTACGGTTAACTGATGAAGTACCACTATTAAATCAAAACTTTTTGCGCATAAACAGTTAATTTTCATACTTTTTTCGAGACTTTTTTCGAGCAGGTATCTCTATTGATTAAAAAGCAGCATTTTGTATAGGAGTTTTGTATAATGAACTTTAAGGTTTCTTCGTCATTCGACGGTTTTTCTTTGATGAATTAAATAATTGTATCCGTATTGTTAATAGGAAAGAAAGAAAACTTGGACTTGTAGTTTGAATAAAATATTTATTTCAAATCGCATTTTTGAAAACTTAGGTCCATTTCCATTTTATTATTTCATAAAGTGAACCTTGCTATTATGTTATCAAGTTCCGTGTAGAAAATAAATAAAAATATTTGTTTGTTTGTCGATTGTAGCGGTTCATTTTGTAAATTTATCGACTCAATCAGTCCGTGTATAGCAGCAAAAACGATCTTTGTTTCGGTGTTTTAGCTTCTATACACAGACTGATTAAGTCGATAAATCTACAATGTTAAATTAAAAATTAAATCAATAGCTTGACTTGCATTATAATCATTAAAAATAAGAAAGGTTAAATAATAATAATAATTAAATTAAGAATGACTTGTAAATTGAACAATGTAATCAGTTTCATGTACATGTACTGAAAACTACGAGGACTACTTCAATCATATGGAATCAAAACATTTGAGGTGATGTAACATATTCACATCCATTTGCTGCCTTTTGCTCACACCAAATTTCAGCATGAACAAAAAAAAATTCAAGCAAATATTCGTTGAGTTGTATCACTAGCATAGAACGACATTAGCAAATACAACGGCAAATATTTTTTAACAAAAAAAATCACAGGAGGGTTGTGTGCAAAGCCACGACCGCAAGAATGAAGTAGAATACTTTTACAAGAAAGAAAACCCGGTTGCTTGCGTGTCAGTCATTTTTTAATTTGTTGTTCAATTCAATAAGATACCGATAACATCCTAGAGTTATCACTGACAGTGCGAATATAGTATTCCTTGTGATAAAATAAACAGTGAAAAGCTGATTTAACACTCAAAACTAGACGGCTTATGTGTTGTCAAAATGAGTCAACATTTTTAATTGAATGCATTTACTAGTGCCCGCTATCGCACAGAGACTGCATTTCAATAAAGTGCCTCCCTGCATCAGCTGCTATCGATGCTAAACCCGCCGCAACTGCTACGCTAGCCGTATCCATGCCAATATTTTAGCCGCTATACGCTGGTATTGGTATCCGCTGTCCCCGCATCAACTGGCCCAACTGCTATCGATGCTGAAAATCCACTGCAACTAGTACACCATCCATTGCTATGCCACAGCTGGGGCCGCTATCCGCCTGGTATCCACTGCACTGCTACTGCCGCTGCTAAGGGAAGACTGCTGTTGTCACTGTCTAGAACTATTATGAGCGGCTTCGACTGAAACAGGCTCTTATATAGGGATGGAAAACCTATCGATAGTAGACAGGAATCATCGATAACTATCGATAGCCATTTCAGTCGATAATTCCCATCCTTACTCTTATACAGACAAATAGCAAATTTAAAATGGCAAGTTCTATGATTCTGTCGACCGTGCTTGGGAAGCAATCATATTAACAACTTATCAGATCAGTCGAATTTCGCGCTTCAACAAGGATTGACCATTCTCAATAATATAGTTGCTTGTCATGATTTGGACTTGATAATTTTTGAATTTTGATTATGCGAAAAATTAATTTTTATGCTGATAATGAAAGCTTTTCGGATGTTGTTAGGTTTTTATTTCATCCTGAAAAGGACAATTTGTTGTTCAATTTAATGTTTGATAAGATGCCGATCACATCTTTGCGTTATCACTGGCAGTGCGAATAAAGTATTCCTTGGGGGAAAATAAACACTGAAAAGTTTTCCAGAACGTTTTTTTCATTGGATGCATTTGCTAGGGTGCCTGCTATCGCTCAGAGACAGCATTTCACTAAAACGCCACACTGCATCAGCTGGCCCTGCTTATATTGATGCTGAGACCAACGTCAACCGCTGCGCTATCCCCGTTGCCACAGTAGTGGACGCTTCCGTTGCCATTGGTATCCGTTGCCATCACCTGGTCCTGGTATCGATGCAGAGACGCGCTCCGCTATCCGTTGCCATACCACAGCTGTGGCCGTTTTCCGCTGCATTGCTACTACTGCTGCTAAGGGAGGACTGCTGTTGTTGCAGTCTAGAATTATAATGAGCAGCTTCGGGTGAAACAGGCTCTCACATAAGCCAAATAGCATATTTCAAATAGCAAGGTCTATGATTCTGTCTACCGTGCTTGGGAAGCAATCATATAACGACCAATTAGAGGCCGAAGTTTTCGTTTTGACAAGGTCTTACTATTTTCAAGAGTACAATAGTTTGGAAAATAAAATTACAATTATCTGCATTTGGGAAGAATCTTAGAAGATTTTCCAAGCTATTGCTGCAAAAACGAAGGAAATCCATCGAATACTAACCGATTTATTAGCATTTGAAATTGGACATATTTTTCACTTTTTTCGGTTTTAGATTTTCATGTCACATCCCTATGTAGCCGAACTTCCTGAGAGAAGTATTCAAAAATCCAGCAAATATTTTGATATTACACGGGCAAACTTATATTAATCATCATTTCAAGCATATATTTACTTCGTGTAATACCCGCTCAACATTTGATGCATTTTATATAAAACAAAGCAGTCCCGATGCTGTTAACGCTATTATAGCCTCCTTGAATTCAGTATTGTGTTTTTTTTTGACTGAAAAGCAGCTCGGAGTTGTCATTATATTGTGACCCACAACTTGGGAATTGTAGTATTGTAACAACAATATCGCACGCTAGCCTGGAGGCTAATGCGGTCTCGATCCACTAGATTAGTTGAGAGAATGTGTTATCGATATTGTTTCCGGCACATTTTGCATGTTGTAGGATAAGTACAAGGTACACCGTGCCCCAGTGCTAAGTCGAGAAAATTTTCAGCTCGAAAAGTTCCTCGACCTGATCGGAAATCGAACCCGATATCACAACCGTGTGGGAGAGCTAGCCGACCGACATCGCTAACCACAGAACCACGGGGACCACCTAGTATTGTAGTACAGTTATAAATTTCAATTTACACGGCAGTTTCGAATCCGAGATTCTGCGTGTTTTATATATATATATATATTTTTAATTTCTAATGATATTAGCATTGATATTAGCATGATATTAGCAACGCTGCCGTGCGGGCGAAGATGTGTGGTAGGAATCGGCATGAGAATACTCATGCGTGTGTAGTAGTACAAAGGAATACTCGCGTGTGAATAGTACAGGTTAAAAGAGTGCGAGCTTCGCAACACTGATCTCATGTATGGACCTGGACTTGGACTTGGACTTGGACTTGGACTTGGACTTGGACTTGGACTTGGACTTGGACTTGGACTTGGACTTGGACTTGGACTTGGACTTGGACTTGGACTTGGACTTGGACTTGGACTTGGACTTGGACTTGGACTTGGACTTGGACTTGGACTTGGACTTGGACTTGGACTTGGACTTGGACTTGGACTTGGACTTGGACTTGGACTTGGACTTGGACTTGGACTTGGACTTGGACTTGGACTTGGACTTGGACTTGGACTTGGACTTGGACTTGGACTTGGACTTGGACTTGGACTTGGACTTGGACTTGGACTTGGACTTGGACTTGGACTTGGACTTGGACTTGGACTTGGACTTGGACTTGGACTTGGACTTGGACTTGGACTTGGACTTGGACTTGGACTTGGACTTGGACTTGGACTTGGACTTGGACTTGGACTTGGACTTGGACTTGGACTTGGACTTGGACTTGGACTTGGACTTGGACTTGGACTTGGACTTGGACTTGGACTTGGACTTGGACTTGGACTTGGACTTGGACTTGGACTTGGACTTGGACTTGGACTTGGACTTGGACTTGGACTTGGACTTGGACTTGGACTTGGACTTGGACTTGGACTTAGACTTGGACTTGGACTTGGACTTGGACTTGGACTTGGACTTGGACTTGGACTTGGACTTGGACTTGGACTTGGACTTGGACTTGGACTTGGACTTGGACTTGGACTTGGACTTGGACTTGGACTTGGACTTGGACTTGGACTTGGACTTGGACTTGGACTTGGACTTGGACTTGGACTTGGACTTGGACTTGGACTTGGACTTGGACTTGGACTTGGACTTGGACTTGGACTTGGACTTGGACTTGGACTTGGACTTGGACTTGGACTTGGACTTGGACTTGGACTTGGACTTGGACTTGGACTTGGACTTCGACTTGGACTTGGACTTGGACTTGGACTTGGACTTGGACTTGGACTTGGACTTGGACTTGGACTTGGACTTGGACTTGGACTTGGACTTGGACTTGGACTTGGACTTGGACTTGGACTTGGACTTGGACTTGGACTTGGACTTGGACTTGGACTTGGACTTGGACTTGGACTTGGACTTCGACTTGGACTTGGACTTGGACTTGGACTTGGACTTCGACTTGGACTTGGACTTGGACTTGGACTTGGACTTGGACTTGGACTTGGACTTGGACTTGGACTTGGACTTGGACTTGGACTTGGACTTGGACTTAGACTAAGACTAGAATTGGACGAGGGACTAAAATTGGACGATGATCTAGACTTGAATTGCGATTCAGAACTGGACGAGGATCTACACTTGAACGTGGATTTAGATTCCGACGAGGATCTAGATTTGGACGAGAGTCTAGACTTGCACAAGAATCTATACTTGGACGTCGATCTAGACTTGGAGGAAGATCTATTATTGGACGAAAATATTTTTGGGCAAGGAGCTTTCATTGGACTAGGATCTAGAACTGGACGAGCATCTAGACTTGGACAAGCATCAAGAATGAGGATCTAGACTTGGACGATGATCTATCATTGACTTGAACGAAGATCTGGGCTTGGATTAGGATCAAGAACTGGACGAGGATCTAAACTTTGACTACGATCTAGACTTGGACGAGGATCTAGAATTGAACGGGGATCTAGACTTGGACGAAGATCTGGGCCTGGATGAGGATCTAGAATTGGGCGAGGATCTAGATTTGGAGGAGGATCTGAACTCTGACTGCGATCTAGACTTGGACGAGGATCAGAAATTGAACGTGGATGTATAATCGGACGATGATCCGGGCTTGGATCTAGAATTGGACGAGGATCTAGAATTAGACAAGGATCTGGGCTAGGATGTGGATCTAGAGCTGAACGAGGATCTAAAATTGAACGAGGATCTGAACTCTAATTAAGATTTAGACTTGGATGCGGATCTAGAATTGGGCAAGTATTTAAACTGGCTGCTTACCTATGGCAATGAAAACCATCAAACAGCAAACCTGTGCTTTTAATGCAAAATATTCTAGCTTTAAGTTAGATTTAGTTTCAGCTCGTAGTCGGCAGCGAGGATAAAAAATTTGCTTTTAGTTATTAAGATACTTTAGAAAGTAAGCTACCAGATATAATTGGCGCCGTTAAACATTGAATTGTATTTGGGCCGTGTCAAATAAACTATAGATGAAGAAAAAAAAAGTATTTAAACTTTGACTACGATTTAGAATTTGACGAGACTTGAACGAGAATCTGGGTTTGGACGAGGATCTATTATTGAACGAGGATCTAGAAATTGACGAGGATCTAGACTTGAACGAAGATCTGGTCTTGGATAAGGATCTTGAATTGGACGAGGATCAAAACTCTGACTACGATCTGGACTTGGACGGAATTTGAACGAGGATCTTGGCTAAGGCGAGCATCTTGACTTGGATGATTATCTAGAATTAAACGAGGATCGATTGAATAAGGATCTTGACTTGGACGAGGATCTAATCTCTGACTACGATCTAGGCTTGGATGGACTTTGAACGAGGATCTGGGCTTGGATGAGCATCTAGACTTGGACGATTATCTAGAATTGAACAAGGATCTAGAATTGGACGAGGATCTAGACTTGTACGAGAAACTGAGTTTGGAGGAGGATGTAGACATGGATGAGGATCTAGCCTTGGACCAGGATCTAGACTTGGACGAGGATCTATCACTGGACGAGGAACTAGAATTGGACGAGTATCTAGAATCTAGACTTGGATATTGACATAGACTCTGATTGCTTTTCGATTTCGACTTCACCTTTAATTTTGGCTTCTATTTTTACTTTGACTTGGAATTATGCTCGAGTGCATCAAAATTGATATCTGTGTGTATGTCTGACCTCCATAGACTTGAACATTACCGAACCGATCGGTGTGAACATTTGTAGGGTTTTTTGGAGCTGGAGAAGGTTTTTATGATGGCTCGAGACCCCTCTCTCCTCTGAAATTTTCATACAATTAAAACACAATTTGTAGATCTAATAAAAAAAATGGATCCAAACTTGGCATGTGAGGGTTATTGGGTATTAGAAGTGATTCTATGACGGTTTGACATACTTTGAAACTCTGAAAGAGGGAGGGAGGGAGGTTACTAGCTTCCATATAAATGATACACAAATTTCTTATTATTCGAGAATTGCTAGAGCAAATGGATTTTAGAGTACAAGTTATTTTTTGATTATTGATAGCCGTTTCTTTTGGAAAGGAGGGTGGGGTGGTTAGGGGTTTTAAAATTAATGTTCAACATCTACTGCAAAAACTCCAGGTTCATAAATCGCGAGTCTGTGAGAATGGTATCCTTATAAATGAGAGATGGACAACTGTTAAACAAAAGTTGAAGAAAATGATAATGGTTGCTGAGCTCTAAAGACAAACTAATAAAAAAATCCACTTAGCAGAGCCTTGAACAAAAAGAAGCTTGGGCCGAGGTTGAGAAGATTTTTCCAACTGCTCAATATTAACTGCTACTTGGAACTTAGTTCGCCGATGCCTCTGCCTTCCAATGTCTCACCGCTCAGATATCGAACGATCACCGCTCATCAAAAAAGTCGCCACCTTTTCAACGTAAAAAACGTCTCGAGCTAAGTGTGTGTGTGTGTGGAAACGCGATCCAGTTGAATTTTCAAAACTGTCCATCATAGCTAATTAAATTTAAATCTGCCAACCTGTCATTCGACGGTGTGGTGGCGGGCGGCTCCGTCTAGTAACCAGAGCAGCGGTGTGAAAGTTCCGCGCCGCCGTGGCCGGGTTGAGCGCCATGCGTAACGTAGGCATCATAATTTTTACGCTCGACTTTTTATCTCTTCCGTCCCATTAGGTTTGGGTACGCACAGGAAGAGAGAGAGAGAGTGAAAAAGTGATAACGGGTGGATGCAATTGATTGTCGTTTAATTATCCACTTCGTCACCGTGCATTAAAGCCTGATGATTTAGATTTCATTCCTTCGTACATTGTTGTGCACTTTTTGTGTCAGCCACAAAGAGGGGTGCTTCGGGAAGGTCCAGATAAAGCTGTATCCGTTGCTGACGGAATGATTTTCCTGTTTGGGTTCGCTGGGGGTGAACAGAAGAGCGTAACGAAATTACCCTACGTGTGGTGTAATGGGGTAGGAAAGTTTAGACCGCAGCACGTGACGTGACACCAAGCGAGAACGACATTTGGGTGGACGACCGCCACTGTTGAGTGCATTTAAGAGTGTTCAGATTTTCCGATGGAGAGGAAATTTTTCAAGGTATCTTTTAAGATGCTCTTGATTAATTCAAATAGAATTATAATCAAGTGCTCTTCAAACTGGTTTGATAGTTGAAGAATGTGGTCAGCGTCCTCACAAAACTTTGGTATAAACTAGTCGTCTCCCGGAACATCATTCAGAACCGAATGTCTCAAGAACATATTCGTAAAGTAAACAATCCTCCACGTCAGAAACAGCCCATGGTCCGCACCGACACTCGTTATTGACATTTATTTTATTTTAAATGAAAAGATCAATAATAAATTAATCAAAACAACTACTCATGAGCCGTCGCGTGCAGTGTGGAAGGCACTTGCCCGCTTGATACGGCTTCTTCTGGTAGCATACAGTAGCCTGGTGGAGAGGTTCTCGCATTGGGATGGGGGTAAAATACGGCAATAACGTTCTATAATATGAGGGCATCTGTTCATTGAGGACGCTGATGAATCTTAATGGACGCTGATCAAGGCGAGGGAAGCAAATCGAATTGGACTTTTGTGTGTGTGTGTGTGTGTGTGTATTTGTGTGTTTGTGGTAGTCGTCTAATTGAAGAGAATTTCTTTCCCAGAAAGTTTGTTATCCACACAGCAAACAGAAGATAAATCGAATGATTTTAAACTGCACTTGCTCTATTTTCGAATGCTGTGCTGCACTTCTAATCCGATTCCAGCACGGACATTGACTCCACCCTAGCCGATAAGGTCGTAGTTCGTGCAATAAATATTCAACAAATCAGAGCAGCATATACTAGATCATCACTAGATTGCGAATTGGCAAAACAAGCTTCGCTTGGAAGTGATTGAGGTAAATGGTTTCCCTACTCGCAGTGTATAAATTCTGTTGTTTGACGAGCGAATCCAGCCGGCAGCTATGGCTTTACGGGCAAGTGGTTGCGGCATCAAAACCACCACCCAAGCCAGACAACCCAACATTCAATCGGCTCGGAATCCCAGATGTTTCCCGAAAATAGAGCAGTGAATCAAAGTGCCATAAAACAATCTTCACCATCCATTTCGAAACCGCATCGAAGCGAAGACTGCGCTGTGGAAAGCAACTTGATCGCCCAAAGCTAGGAGGCGAAAACTGTTCTCTGCTGGTGGTAGGAAAAGTAAAAACCACAAGAAAACATCCAAAAAGAACGAACCACCGGACACGGGGAGAGAAGGAACGGAGGAAAAAATGAGTGGAATATTAAAGAGTAATTTAAACTTTTATTAACTTATCTGTGGTGTGCTCGTAAAATGGCGTAATATTTACAAACAATATAAGTGCGGGTTTCGAGAGAGAGAGAGAGAGAGAGCGGAATACAAATAGAGACGAGAGAATCGACTAAAAAGTTCCTTTGCTAGGCCTGCCGGAGCGCAGCTCAGGAAAAATCCGCAACTCGTAGCCCCATGGGGGCTTCCGGAGTCTGAGTACTCCACAGCAACACATATCGCTCCCGGTGTGTTCTTGTGTGTATCTACGGCATCATAATGTTTATACGTACATTTAACCGAATTGAATTATCTCGAGAAGAGAGAGATGTACGGATAGTGGAACGAAACGAAAATAAACAGCCAAACTGTTGCTCACAATAGTTAGCAGCGCGGCTCCTCTCCGCTTCGCAACGGGGCTGATCCCTTTTGCGTTTTCTGTGCTGCCGGCCCGTCGCCGGTGCCCAAAGACACACTAGTGTTGACAAAACCCGGAAGGCGCACAGTGGGAAAAGATGTAGAACTAGTGGCATGGTATTTAACTGTTCCAGAATGTGATGTTTGCTTCTTGCTTGATTTTTAATGGCTTTTTCCAATATTGAAATACGTTGATAATTCGTGGTCGTTAGATTCAGGAATAACATTAATAGGATAAATGCGCCGATGTCAAATCGATTGCTCGTAGCTAGTCGGAGCTCGTTAGAAATCAATTATTCGATGATTCGTTATCTGTTGATCAATCTTGAAAATAAAATGGTATGTTTTTCTTGCAATATACTAGAATCTGGAAAAATATACTTATTATTAAAGTATACACGACGAAATTCATCTAGAAGTGAGATTATTCGTTTTTTATTACTTCCATTGGACATGATACAAATAGTTCACTATAGTTCGGGCTGTAAAAATATCTTATCGATATCTTTTCAACTAGGAAGAATTGTTGATTGTAACTTGTGAGTTGATTAATTTTAGTCTGTTTTGTTTCGATGTTGGGACATTTGTAGGTTATGAGTTTATCGTATTCCGTATTTTTTTAACAAATATTGTGAAAAATTTCCATTTATGCTGTTTGAATATAAAATATTTTTTTGAAACTAATGTCGCCGCCAACACGGAAAAACGATGATAAAACGTATTTTTGAGCAAGTTTGCAACCACCGATTTCAATTTTGAGACCGGCATTTAAAAGCTGAGCAAAAATCCTACTCGATACCTTCAAAAAATTAGGTGTGTCACGTAAGAAACATGCATATCGAGTCAATTTTCTATGACGAATTTCAATATTTTCGCACTATGCACGCTCCCCAGACACAGAGAAAGATCTTTGAATATTGCGTATACGGAGAGACCGTTGAATGTGCACGGAATACTACATATTCTATTGTGTAGCTATGTAGTTGTTATCAATAATATCTTTTGTCAAAAGAAACATCTGTGTCTTGAAAGTGCACAGCCTACTTAAAGCATTCAACGTGCAGTATAGTTTAGTGCTAACTGCATTCTGCCCGATAATTTACTGTCAAATTTCCTCACAAGAATCACAACATCATCGGCGAATCCGACCACTTGGAAACCTAGCTCAGTTAGGTTTCTAAGTAGTGGGTCTACAACCAATGATAGAACTTCGCCTTGTGAGCATCCCGTACTTGTGTTCCTTGTGAGGGAAGGGTTACCCAATACTGCAGTTATCTCACGACTATTCAGCATTGTTTGAATCCATTTTGAGGTATATGCAGCAAATCCATGGCATCTCGTTGCGTTCAGTATTGAGTGATTGGATACATTATCAAAAGCTCTCTCTATATCAAAGAATGCGGCTAGTGCGATTTCTTTTGCATCTCTAGATTTCGCTATTTTTGTCGTCAGCATATGTATTGCATCCATTGTTGACATGTTGCTACGATATGCAAACTAATACCTACGCAGCGGAAAGGTTTTTCAACGTTGATTTGACGTGGTAGTCAATTAGTTTTTTCATCATTTTTAACATAATGGAGGTCAGACTAATTGATTTTAAGGCTTTTGAAAGTGTTTTGTCGCTCTTGCCAGTCTTTAGTATGAAGATTATTCTCGTTTTTCTCCAATTAGTGGGTATGTAATGAAGTGTTAGACTGGCCCTAAATATCTCAATTATGAATGGCATTATTACCCTTCCACAGCGTTGAAGCATTATTGGTAATAATCCATTCAATACCGAGGATCTATAGGGCTCAAATGAGTTATCTGTCTATTCCACTTTCGATTCAGGGAAGATATCGCAAGCTATGTAATGCGCATTCGTCCTAGCGATAGTCGAACCAGCAAATAGCGCATTTGAGTCTTCCATCCCCTCCTTTCTAATCTGTTTTCTAATATCTTTATTGTATTGCGTAAGGGACTTTTTATTACTTACTTTACTTTTAAGGCGACAGACCGATTATCGATCCAGTGCCGAATCCAGAATACATCGCCGTGTCCCTCGGTCTTGGGCTGCTATCCTCCAATCGCCCCTAACACCTATTTCGCGTGCATCCTCGTCGGTAGCACACATCCAACGAGTGCGGGGTCCACCCCGAAGTCGACGACCTCTATCAGGATTCCTGCTAAATATAGCCTTCGCTTGACGCTCATCCGGCATTCTCGCTACAAGCCCAGCCCATTGAAGCCTGCCGTGTTTTATCCGCTTGACTATATCCGCCGATTTGTATGCCTGGTACACTTCATGGTTCATGCGTCTGTGCCAAATACCATTTCCTAGTTTGCCGCCCAGGATTGAACGCAAAATCATACGCTCAAAAACACCAAGAGCTCGCCAATCAGCCTCTTCCAGCGTCCATGATTCATGGCCGTAGAGAGCCACCGGAAGAATCAGTGTTTTATAGAGTGTAAGTTTAGTACGGATTTACAGACTGCGGGACCTTAACTGGTTACGTAATCCATAGAAGGCCCTGTTTGCGGCTGCTATCCGCCTCTTTATCTCACGTCGACTACTTCAAATGTTTCCCCATCTAGCACCACCGCAGCACCAACCTCCGACGGACTACCACGCACTCTGCCAGCCACGATGTATTTCCTTTTGGCAGATTTTATGACAAGCCCTGATCTCGCAGCTTCCCTCCTGAGAGGTCCGAAGGCCTCTTCCACAGCTCTACGGTTGATACCAATGATGTCGATATCGTCCGCAAAACCGAGAAGCATGTGCGACTTCGTAATGATGGTGCCGCTTCTCTGCACACCAGCCCTCCGTATAGCACCTTCCAATGCGATGTTGAACAATAAGTTCGACAGCCCGTCACCCTGCTTCAAACCATCTAACGTCACGAACGAGCCCGATATCTCACCGGCTATCCTGACGCTTGATGTAGAACCTTCAAGAGTGGCACGTATCAGCCTAATAAACGTTGTTGGGAAGCCATGTTCGATTATAATCTGCCATAATTCATTTTTCTTAACTGAATCGTAGGCTTCCCTGAAGTCTATGAACAGATGGTGTGTCTGCAGGTTGAATTCTCGAAATTTACGAGGATTTGTCGCAAGGTAAACATTTGGTCCGTCGTGGAGCGTCCCCCTCGAAAACCGCATTGGTACTCGCCAACAAAGGTCTCCTGCAACGGCCTCAGTCTGTGGAACAGGATGCGGGAGAGAATTGTGTTATGCCTCGATAATTGCTACAGTCCAGGCAAAGACCTTATTTGTAGATCGAGCACATGAGACCCTCCAACCAGTCCGAGGGCAATTCTTCATCAGACCACACTCTCAGCATGATTCGATGGATGGCACGATACAGCTCTTCGCTTCCGCCTTTGAAGAGTTCGGCGGGAATGCCGTCCTTCCCGGCTGCCTTGCAGTTTCTCAGCTCCTTCACTGCTTTCTTCACCTCGTCCATGGATGGTGGATCCACAGCTTGACCATCATCTTCAATAGTCATCCTGCTCCTTTCGACTCCACTGTTTTCCTCACCGTTCAACAGCACACTGAAGTGTTCCTTCCAACGCCTGGCCACCTCTGGTTTATCGCTTATCAGGTTCCCCTTCCTATCGTTGCACATGACAGGGGCTGACACGTTTCGATTCCTGATTCCGTTGACCTTCTTGTAGAAGCTCCTCGCATCGTGCCTGGAGTAGCAACCTTCCGCCTCCGCAAGAATACGCTCCCAATGGGACTCTCTATATGCATCCTAATTTGATGATAACTTGGCTTTGTTGAACAACCTTCTGATTAACTTCCTGCGTTTTAGTTTGGTTCCACCAAGGCTTTAGTTGAAAAGGGCTATGATTTTATCCGTAAATTTTTGTGATTTATTGTCTCGATTTGGCATTCAAAGGTAGATTCATCACAAACTATTTTTGAATAAAAACGCTCCAAGTAGTTTATCTAGTGTTTCTATGAACTTCCGTTACAGTCCGTTGCAGTCCCTGCGTTACAGTCCAACAGAATTTCATTGAAATTCAAAGAATTATCAGATGATACAGATATCAGATCAGATACAAGCCAGTTAACGATTTATTCTCTAGTTTAGCGCACGATTGTTTTCTTTGATCAACGGCTCTAGCTAGAATGGACTCGTCTACTGATGTATCATCGTCGAGAGCCTAGGCTTGAGTCTTTAGGCATTAACCCAACTTTGAACTGGCTATGGACTTGACTGTAGGTAGGAGGCGCTTTGAGTTTACCGCACGGGTTATTTTCATTCCCCGTGGCCCCTCCATCCGCCTATTTACTGACTCCTTCCAAGTAGCAGTAGCAGCAAGAAGTCGGGCCTCTTTTCTATCGTGCCTATCTTCAAGCAACTTCATGAACCGCGTGCTCTCCAAACCACACAGTTTCATAGAAAATTTTCTACCATGAAGAGTCCTATGGACTTGCGCCGACTCTCGACTTTCCATCGCTGTATCCTCCACAGCAGTTGATACACCATCGGAAAAGGTTTTCGAATCAACTCAACGTCGTTTCAATATTGAAGACGAGCATGGTCAGCAACGTCTTTAGCGAACGGCTTTGGAGTTGGTCAATTTCGTTTCCGATCTCCATACTTTCAATCTAACAATAAGGCTTTGATTTAGCTGCTTAAGAAGACGAGGAGATTCCTTAGGTTTAATCGAACTTGTACTGAAGGCAACTACCTTCTAAAGCATCTCTACTAGCGACTACCAGTAATCTGAGATTCGAATTTGGATACCCTACTCAAATCTGGCTTCGCTACCTCACTTCTGTCGACCCGGTTACATTAGCGGTTGCTAAATCATGTTTGACTAAATCTCGCCTCATTCTCTCTTCTTTCGTTCTACAAACGCTCTCTTCTACCTTCTTAATGAATAAATAAACTAAGTAATCACATTTCTAAGTCTATTTACAAAATATCGGGTTGGTTCGTCAAATTTAAAGTGCTCTTCAACATCAGTAAAGCCTCGAACACACGCTGTGAACGGTTCATTATTTACAAACAAGGTACGGTGATAAATTGGTTGCAATAACGTCGTGTTTCTAAGAGATCTGTTTGGGATACGAAAGTTCACCATTTGGAGTGGTCCAGGGGCATCAATTTCGCCATTTAAGAGCTTAGCGATAAACAATGATTGCTGTAACTTCCTTCGACGTTCAAGAGTATCTAATCCCAGTAGTCGGCACCTATCATAATATGAAGGTAAACTGTCGGGGTTACGCCAGGGTAAGTTCCTAAGGGCCAAGCGAATAAACCGTTTTTGAACCCGTTCAATCCTAAGTCTCCAAGTAATCTGGTAAGGATGCCATATGATGACTGCATATTCTAAAATTGGACGTACAAGTGCGCAGTACAAAGACTTCCAACAATGTGGGTCAGATCAAAGGTCATTTTTTAGTCCAATAAAATTCCCAAATCAGTCACTTTACTAACTCTAGTAAGTAATTTGCCGTCAATATGGTAATCGAACACTGTTGGTTGTAATTTACGATGAAATGAGATAACCTGGCATTTTTCAACACTAATAATCAGTTTGTTTCTGTGGCACCAGTCAACCAACAGACTTAAACAGGTTTGTAAACGCCAACAATCCTCCTGCGTTTGTACTATAGCATACAACTTTAGGTCGTCAGCATACACTAGTTTCAGACAAGTATCAAGTTAGACAAGGTCAGCCCAGTATCAAAGCAGCGTAATTAAAATACAGAATAAATAGAAGCGGTCCGAGATTGCTGCCTTGTGGGACACCAGACTTATTTGAAAAAGGCCGTTATACACAACCATCAATCATCACTCGAAGTTCACGAACAGTTAGATAGAATTCCAACCAGGTCACCAGTTGAGTAGAAATCCCAAGCCGAGACAATTTGTGTAACAATATTTGATGGTCAATTTCATCGAATGCTGCCTTCAAGTCAGTATAAATCGTATCTACCTGCACTTTATTCTCCATGCTCGTTATACACTCCGAGGTAAATTTCATTAAGTTTGTTGTAACCGACCGCCCAGGTATAAAGCCGTGTTGATCAACAGAAATGTAGTTTTACGTGACATCGAGAATAATTTTACTCACTATTATTTCGAACAATTTTGAAGCGGCTGAGAGGCTCGCAATTCCTCGGTAGTTTATCACATTGTACCGTTCACCTCTCTTAAAAACAGAATACATGAAAGACTGCTTCCAAATGCGAGGAAATTTCATTTACTGAAATGAGCGGTTGAAAATGTCGCTTAGTGGTTGAGCTACAGCAGCAATACAGCGACATATCACGACTGCAGGTAGACCTTCAGGACCAGGAGCAAACGATCGTTTCAACTTTTTCGCAGCTGACAATACCATATCTACGTTTACAGGACAAGCACACGCAAAACTTTTCCTTATTACTTTAGAAGCAATAGCGCAAAATTGCCTTTTGGGTAACAAACCTATTACTTAAAAGGCAATAAAATTCTTCCCCAGTCAAGTAACAACACATACTGTCATATATTTAGCACGTGTTACGGGAGAACGACTATCTAATAACGGTCGTTTCAACCACATGCAATTTTTTTTCTATCGCAAAATGCTCCCTTTCAATCTCAAGTAAAAAAAAATCACACACCGTCGCATATGTTGCACATGTTAGGCCTCTGCCAGGCTGAATGCCAACGCGAGCGATTGGGCGAGATTCTTGCCGTCGGTAAATAAACAGCCGTAAGTAAAACTGTTCATTAACCTTCGGCAGAAATCTCGCCCCATCGCTCGTGTTGGCGTTCAGCCTGGCAGAGGCCTTTCAAGTTTCTTCTATCTCCAATTCATCCGGTGTGCGTGTATTAGTTCGCTCGTTGTATGCATACGGAGTAGCGAAAAAATATGACAAGAGCTGCCAAGCAGCATTTTCCCCGTCATAGAGTGAGCAAACGTTGATGATTTTAAAGACTTGAAATGCGCCTTAAAATGACATCACGATCTGTAAACTGTGTTAGAGAATAACAAAAACATTCGTTTTCTTGCAAGCTATCTACAGCACATAATCGTTGGTTCATGGAAACTTATTTGGACCTGTTTGAAAATACAAAACTTGTGCCCATCCAGAACAATATTCGCAACTTCGGCAACTCTGGTCAGACAGTATTACATATTTCCATTTCAAGTAAACACTGGGGGACGAAACGAAAGTGTTTCCAATCAGACAATTGATGTTGACGGCTTAGATTCTGATTATGAATGGATGAAAGGGACAAAAATAAACCAGATCTTTGCATCAATACAAATGTAGCGAGTGAAGTCTTGCTAACACATGCAGTGCGGTGCTTGGCTGTATGTTCTCCTGCAGAAACACATACAAGCGTGTGGCCGTCATAATATTTGTTTCTTTTTAGTTGTTACTAATTGTGTATAATGCGCAGTCATAAGACACAATTATTAATAAAAAATTGCCCTAAAGTAATAAAATGTTCCCCGTTTGCGTTGGGTGCACGCAATTCAACCAAGTCAGCGGGAACATCACGCATGGCATTATCACTCACGAGAATGTTTTTGTGGTTGAACACCTTACATTCGACTTTTAAATTGTACGATTGTTGTAAGTTTAGAAGTGTTGCCAAGACTGAAATTCGGAGGATAGTCGGAAAATTTCGGGTGGCTTAACTGGGAATCCAAGAAGACACCGATATCGTTCATAGTTTTAACACTTTTCAGTGTCTCAGTTCCAATTTGATATTTCCAGTGAACAGGTGTTTTTTTTCTAGTGACGAAGATAACCAGACACGTCTTCACGCTCATGGTCACAAAGTTTCGCTCTCGGCGAAGATATTAATAATTTGCATCAGCACCCGGCAATCGTCGGGTGTCCTCACCAGTAGCAAATTTTAAAGTCATCGGCGTAAATTAACCTGTATCACAAAAGATAAAATCTCTGCTCACAGTGGAAAATGTACTCAACAGGAAAAAATCACAGGAGGCTTGTGTGCAAAGCCACGACCGCAAGGTTGAAGTAGAATACTTTTGCAAGAAAGATAACCCGGCTGCTTGCGTGTCAGTCATTTTGAAATCGGATTTGTTTCATACAGTACCAACAGATTGTAATAAACATCACACTGCTGTGCATTTGCAGCAGCATCAAATCTCAGTTGCAGTTTATTAATAACCATTCATTAGGCTCTTCCAACTACATTTAATAGCCTTAAAAAATGCCGATTGCTGCAATTGCAATTTTCATTCAATTATTGCATAAATGCTTCATGGTCAGATAGCGTGCGATATCCGCTCTGACATAATAAATTTTTCGAACGTTGTGGAATGATATAATTGGAAAAATAGGTGTGACTTGATTCCTTTCCGTTATACCATTCTACAACGTTCGAAACAATTTATTTCGTATGTCGTAATATTAATGTACGAAAATACATCTCATTCATTCTGGCTCCGCCTTTATTTTCAATTCCTACAGATTTTCTCAGTTTCGTAACACTGATGTACAAAAATGATTTCTTGTGGACATTCTGTCGAGCCGGACCAATAGAGCTCCAACTAGGGCAACAAAATAACATGTATTGTGTCGTGTTGCACGGCTTGGAAAAAAAAAATGTTCCCGTCCCCGTGTCGCATGGAAGCAAATTGTAGACATGAGTATGAAGGTCGAAATTCTGCTGTGATGACAAACTATATCCGTCTTCTAAAAGACGTTACATCCTTGTTAATGAAGTGTTGTGAATTTTCTAAACCAGATTCAGCATCGTGAGCAGAACGTGCCGAACTTTTCTGTTTGAAATCGGATTTGTTTCGTATATATCGCTTGTTATGCACAGTATCGACAAATCGCAATAAACATCACACTGCTGTGCATTTGCAGCAGCACCAAACCTCAGTTGCAGTTTATTGATAACCATTCATTATGCTCTTGCAAAAACATTAAGTAGCCTTGAAAAATGCTGATTGCTGCAATTGCAATTTTCATTCAATTATCGCATAAATGCTCCATGGTCAGATATACCCACTGCAACTGCTACGCTATCCGTAGCTATGCCACAGTTGTGGTCGCTATACGCTGCCATTGGTATCCGCTGCTCCTGCATCAGCTGGCTCAGATGCTATGAGATCCGCTGCAACTAGTGCGCTATCCATTGCTATGTCACAGCTGTGGCCGCTATCCGCTATCGCTGGTATCCACTGCACTGCTACTGCTGCTGCTAAGGGATGACTGCTGTTGTCGCTGTCTAGAACTATTATAAGCGACTACGGCTGAAACAGGCTCTTATATAGGCCAAATAGCATATTTTAAATTGCAAGGTATGTGATTCGACCGTGCTTGGGAGGCAATAATATAACGACTAATCAGAGGTCGAGCTTTTAGTACAATAGTTAAATAATAAAATTAAAATTATTTTCATTTGGGAAGAATCTTAGAAGATTTTCCAATCTATTGCTGCAAGAACGAAAAAAATCCAGCGAATACTAACCGATTTATTAGCATTTGAAATTGGACATATTTTTCACTTTTTCGGTTTTAGATTTTCATTTCACATCCCTATGTAGCCGAACTTCCTGAGAGAAGTATTCTACTTCAAAATATTGAAATATTGAGTGAAAGACAAAATTATAATATTTATTGGCTTCAAAAATGAAATCATCAATACCTTCCAACACAGCATTTTTAAATAGCTTGAGTCTTGTTTTAAAGAATTAAACCAGTAGCACAAACTGACATCATTTGCCCTTGGTCTGTGCAAAGTTTCAGCCAAATCAGTCGATTAAATTGGTTGTCCCTTTTTGTGTGGAATTGCACTGTTTATTTGAAAATATAAGTTTTTTAACGGGTAGGTATAACTATCGCCTTTCAAGTCGTTTATTTTCATGATTTTTATTGAACATCTCACATTTGTTACCCACTCATATTCAAATTGAAATAGTCTTCAAGAGATGAGCTGCTTCTAAATTTACTGTTTTGATCACCCTTTCTGGCCACACATTAACCCACTGTTCGCCATTCACGATAAAGAACCCAACAATATGAATGGAAGTGCGCTATCTCGGTGTCCTCTCGGACGCGACCGTGCACAATAAGAGATAGGGGGGATGCAAGCAGCAAAAAAAAAACTAGTATCATGAATTGTTCTCATTTGCATACGAGCTGTCTAGAGAAATGTGGTGATTTGCCGTTGTCCTCTCTGTTCCGTCACTTGTTTTTGATGGCGCACATCCACTACTGGCCCTGAGTGTAATCCGCAGCGCGGTCCGCTGCCCAGCGGGAACCTCTGGTGCGAGTTTCGGGTGGAGCGGGTAAAATACAAGCAAAGGAAGTCGTGTCATTTCCTGTACAATTGCATCGTACAGTACGCGGTACTCTGCTTCTCCACCTTTGATGGGAAGGTAAAAGGCGGTAGAAGAGGGTCTGACGTACGCTGCCGCTGTTGACGTCGACGACGACGATGATGGTGGCAGCGGTAGCGGCTTCCCATGGCATATCTGGTGCAATCAATCTCAGCGATGTGACTGTCAAGATGGAGAAAGTTTTGCGCACCGAGGATTGTCACCATCGCAGCGGGGCAAGTCACTTGTCTGTGATAAACGAGCAAGATATGCTCTTCACCTTTGGCATACCTTTTTGGTGCGCCCGTTTAGCGTATAGGGTGCAACATTTCGTCTGCAATGTTGACTTATTAGCTGGGATTCAAATAATCGCAGCTTACCCGTACATGATCAAACCGTGTAGCGTAGATTGACCTTTCAGTCTGTGAAAGGTTTCCAAAAGTGAAGCGTAGAGTAGAGTTGCGAAGAGAACGGTTACCCATCAGGTGTGAAGTGGCAGCTTTTTCATCATTCAACTCAGTACAGAGTTTAGCCACTGGGTAACCGCGGTGAATAGATTGACGGTAGTTTACGGAACAAAAACTTCGTTCGTTCGGTTTTTCGTTCACTCGGCAAAATTCTAGAGATGTTGGTACACTTCCAACTCAAGGGGGATTTGATGATAAATCTGGCATCCCTATGATTCAGTGATTAACAGAGCTGGCCTAGCACCAAGAGTCACAGAATCCAGAGTAGAATCGCCATGGATTTGCGAAAATCCGAGAATTAATGTTAACCAGCCCTCGACGGGTTCGGTCTTGATTGGCATGCCGGGCCGCGCTGCTCGCTCGCTTCTGAACCGACCTTCGGCTGAGAAAATATCAGGTCTAATTAATGCAATAAGATGAAAATGTACACTTGCTCCGAGAATGGGAGCGGGCTGTCAAATTGAGCGGTCGCTTCATTCATTTTCGTCCTGGGCCGGCACAGGGCGGTCTTGGAGTGTACGGTCCGTAAGGATTTTCTTCTTTTTTCGGAGGTACTTAGATGGTATTTGAGCAGTGAATTAGCATTCAGAGTGTGTTTAAGTAGCATTTTAATATAGTTCTGTTTTTATTTTATTCAAATGTAGTTTGTTGCTTTAAAATTTCTAAACCGAGTATTTTTAATCTTTTTTTTTCAGGTATGTCCAACTGTACTGGTAAAGAGGAGCAACAACGACGAGACATTGCGAACAAATGGACCAATAATTTAGCGCAAGAAGTTTGTTTGAATTATAAATCTGTACTTATTGCCTTGCACTTGAAGCCTTCCAAAGAACGTGAAATGTATTGGGATGTATCGCGTATATAAATTCATAATTTTAACGAAAGGTAATGATCATGGTTAGCTCTATTTAAAACAAACCTGTTAAAATTATTCATTGATATAATTGACAAAACATTACCAACCTGATTATTATCATTCAAATAAAGTGTTTTTTATTCACACGCAATTAACATTGATTACAGAAGTGATCCTAACGTTATGGCCCTAGTTTAAAATAGCTAATGGCCGAGAATTGCTTCCAATTCCGGTCCAATATAGTTCAAATAAATCATGCCGCTCTAATGATCTCCCACCAATTGCGGATTGGAAAATGTTAAAGTATTCGCCGTTTCCTAAATTACTGGAACACCATTTTAAACACTGCGGCGTTGGCCGGCGAAAAACGATTCGCAATAAATTTTCAGTTTTACCGTTCTTTCCATAAATGCTCAATCAAATGGATAGCATTGGAATGAACAATGTTGTCGTAGTGCAACAGAATTGAACCATCACACAGTCGTGTCTCTCCCTCTCTCTCTCTCTACCGTCCGAAACCGAGCAATTCCCGCCACACAGCACTCGAATGCGGTACTGCCCCGTGAACCCAACCGGCGGCCGGTACCACAACTGTCCATCCGGTGACGGGCAGGGTGTTGCCGAGTGGCCGAGTAACAAAAACGCAAATCTGCCGGAGAACGGCCGGGATCAAACCAAAGCAGACAGACCGGACTAGACCCCAATCCCGGCCGACATGCATGCATAAATATCCTGTGAAATGCACCATTGTGTGCAACGCGCTGATGGCCGAGTGCAAAGCCAAAATCCTATGCAGGGAGAATGGACCGATGGTTGCTGCAGCCATCCGGACAGAGTGGCACGCAAGCCGTTCACACAAATTTTCGGATTATGTATTCATCTGGTCAAGTACAACTGACGTTCGGATCGGCGTTTCTTCTTCCTCCTTGCCGCGAGTTTTGCCACCTATTTCTCTGTCAATCGAACAGAGCAGAAAGATGGAACAAACCGAGTTATTAAATGGTGTTCTCCGTTTAAATTCGCACTTCACGTGTGGGCTGTGCTTCGCTTTCGGGTATTCAGCGACTGTGGCGTGGCGACGTGAGTGGAAATCCTTCCACTTCTGTCAGTTCAACGCATCCAAAACCTAAAACCGAACGGTGATTTAGCCGCTATCGATGTTGAAAACTTTGCACGATTAATTTTCAATCGATTCCAATCGAGTGCAGCTCCAGGAGACTACCGGCACCCAAAGACTAAATGCGTAATCACGCGATACGACTTGATCCGACGTTGTTGGCTCCTCATCGTTCCTCGGCTTTTGTTGATGTTGCCGAGGTTATGCTTGGAAATTTGTCCGGTAACCAAAGCACACGTTGCACTGACGTGAATGAAAAATGATGTGTAATTAGCCGGTTAACCTGAGAGACCGAGAGATAGGGGGTGCTCCAGTTGTGGAACGGAACGCACCCACAACGCAACGCTTCCATTTCTGTGTTGTTGTTGTTTATGGCTGTGCAAATTTATGGAAAGTACGGTTTCATCAAATTTGCTAAACACTGATATTGATCATATACGCACTCCATAAACCACCAAAGCACTGTGTCCTGGGTGTATTTAAGCTGACAAGTGTGGCCGTTGTGGAAGGAGAGAAGTTGATCACTGGGCAAGTGAGTGTTAGAGGTGACGTGGTTTTAAATGGCCACAATAAAATTTGTTTTGCAGTGTTTACCCTCAAACGCTAAGTGGGGGCTTGGATTAACAATTTAATATTATAATAAGCCTGTATTGTATGTGCCTGTTGCCTGTATGTTTCAAATTTTGTGATTTTCATAATTGCTTCAGCAAAAATCCGATGAGAGAAAAATTAAAATCAAACCGTCGTTCAGCGCAGATTTCATCGGTAGCAGCGAAAACTTCTTGGTGATACCTCGGGAGGGTCATGTTCCGATATCATTTCCTAATGTAAACAGATGAAACTTTTCGCTTTACGACTGCTGTGACCCTTCCCTCCCCTTCCGTTTTCCTATCCCCAGTCAGCAGAAGATGAGAAATGGCATCATCGCACGCTACAGGCAGTCTACAAAAAGGCTACCGCTCAAGTAACTCAGACTCGGAATTATTGATTACCTCGGGAATTATGGCCGAAAACGTACGCTATCCGGTGGCGGTGGTGTCTACTTACATGAATCATTTTCCAAGTTTCCCTCCTGCTGGAATAAAACTCGGAAGAGATTGATTATTAAATATTGAAGTTTTACTACGGAGCACCATTTCTGTCTGCTCATCAGCTGAGAAGTTCGGCAACTTTTACCGGAATGATAGAGTGAAAGTTTCGTCGGATCAGACGATTTTCCTCGCATTTGTACCGATGAATCAATACCGTCTCCCTCTGTCTCGTGTAATACCTGCCCAAGGTGGCCTTTTTTCCGCTTACCGTTCGATTCCATTAGCCAAAGACCACAAAGGTGAACGATGGGAAACGCGCACTGGATTATGAAATATTGCCCGAGAGCGGATTTTCGTCTTAGTCAGGGGATTAGCTATGAATGGAAAAAGTTATTGTCCCTGCTACCGGACTGGGTGTGTGTATGTGTGTGTGTGTAAGTGCCGCAATCAAAAGTTTGCCACCTAGCTAATACAGTCAAAAGCTCGCCGTTGATGGCCCGATGACAGTCACGTTACAGAGAAACCGAGTCGAGTCAGAAGCTGACCGGGCGAAATTTTGACGTAGGACTACGTCTAACCGCACTATATCGAGATACATTCTGAGGAAACTAAAAACCAAGTTGTAACGTCGGAATGAAAGATTTCAAACGGTAATACTGATGTAACCACATGATGGATCACAATAATCAATATGTCGTTGGATTGATAAAATGATGGACAATTTTGTGATTCTTCATATATCATTATAACTTAATTGTTAAACAGTGAAAATTGATGAAAAGTTTCAAGGTCGTATTGTTACGAACAATGTACCAATCACATGCGAGCACTCCTGGCACAGACTTCATAAGTGGACACCAACTGCCTGTTATGACAACCTCTATTCAGTGGCAAAAAAAATTTGACAGAATCTCCCCGTCCCAATAGGTCAACTAATATTTGCTTCTATGAACCTAGACTATTTTGATGTCTTGAAAATAAAGCTTTTTCGGAAAGTTCGTAACAACCTCCTTTATCAGACAATTAAACGATCTGTTGTGAAAATGTTATTAAAACTGATGGCTTGAAGGAAAACATGCTGACACAGGCAACAGTACTGCACCGAGCCATTTATGAGAAGACGGTCGCTCGTCGTCAGTGCAGTAGCACTCGATTGCCATTTGTGTGCAGTCAAGCCAAGTGGAAACAATATAGCTGCTGTCGACGTACAGTAGTGGTGCGTGTTCGCACACTACGCTGTGCGGCCGGGAATAGAATAATTCTGTACGCAACAGTATATCACGATGTAGGATGTTGCATCCAATATGTGATTACAACTAAACGGATTTTGACCACCAATGCTTGATCGAACGACGACGGTTGCCAGAGCATGTGATACAATAATTGGATTGGCAATAATTGAAGATGAAAGAAAGTTTGCTTTCTACTAAATCGTTTTTAATTAACACCTATATAAAAAATTGCCTCTTCGCGTGTTGAAGAAATTTGACTGCATTAGGATGAAAGGTATTCATCAATGTTAAAAACAGTATTTTTTTCTTCTTGAATAGATGTCTGCAAATAAGTAATCTAAATTTTTTCAGTTGTCAAAATCGAACCATGTTAAAAATAAACGCTCTTCTTCTTACGACTTTCTGGTGGCATATGACCTTAACAATATGTGGCCACCAATGAACTAGTTTTAGGATTGTAACAACCTTGGAGGGTTAGAGCACGATAAACCACACATCGTCTTACTTTATCGTTTCTCATCATGTGCTTATTTATACTTCATTACAAGGGCCATCTCTATCTTCATATGGTTCGATTGACCTTTCTGAATTCTTTTCCCGCATCTATTGTTTATTGGCATAGCTTGTTTACCATGTTGAGAAAGTTGAAACAAATGTGAAAAAAAGTTTTGTCAGGATTTCAAGCAGAAAAAAATAATATCTTTCTAAGTTATTGTGGAGAGAAATCAAGCAACTGCCTTGAAAACCAGTAGAGCTTAGGGTTCGAAATTGTTTAGAATTCTTCTTATGTATCATTACCCAATCAGGTTTTTTTAGTGTAGACGAGACTAAACTAGACTACCCACTCAGGGTTTTTTGTAGGATAATATGTTTACAGCAAGGAAAAATATTATTTTATTCTCATGTTCGAATATCTTTGAATCTTGAAAAATGTTTATTTAGATTCAAAGATTCGGAATATAGGGGAACTGCTCCATTATTCATCTCATCAAGCCAATATTCACGAAGAATGCATGAATTAAACACCAAATTTTCACGAAATCTTTAAACAAATAAGCAAAATAAGCTTACGTGCTCTTATGGAATCGTTCAGCATTGTATATTAAGTAAACTTAGCTAGATTTACCCTGAATTTTGTAAAACAAACCATTTTTCACAACGCTTCCATATCCATCTCAAAACTTGAATCACTGCTGAGCAAAATCATTTCAAATCGCCTGGAAATACGCGAAAATTTAATCGACCATTTTTGATTTGAATGAAACTTTGCACACGTATTTGGCTTAGCAAATTGAGCATTTTTCACAGGTGGAGAGATTTTTTACACCCATGAGTTACATTCTAAATGGGCGTATGCCTTTTGGCATAGGTTTTATTCGAAGCATTGTAGCCCAGAAACCGTTGGTTGTATAGAAAAACTGTCTGAAAATGATTTGTAGCGAATCGAAAATGCGTCATAAAAAATATACACTGTTTTTTTGACCAAAAAAATTAAAAATAAACATTAAATTTCAATTTAAAAAAAAGAGAGTTGAATTTTTTTTTTATTTTTTTTTAAAGAAACTTGACGTTAATACGCAACTTTTAACAAAAGACCAGGATAGAGAAATGAAAAATAATTTTTTTATGGTGGATTAATTTTTTTATGAAAATTCTAATTCAAACATTTTTCAAAATATTTGTATTCTGATGATTTTAAAAGATGCAGAGATTCATTTTGAATCAAAAAGCTCTTGGTAGTAAACATTCTAAAGGCATTGGTTTTCGAGTTATTTCTAATTTAAGCTCGAAAAATTATAATTACTTAGGAAAACACACGTTTTTCTTAATTTGTCCATGGTTCTCCAGCAAAAACCATACGTTCATTGGAATGCTTGATCAAAAATATACAATTCATTCTCTGACAACAAAACGATTGGGCGAACGGTTCTCAAGAAAAGAGTTAAATGATATAAGTGATATAAATATATATAAGAATCAAATATTTATTTTCGAGTTTTATTATCTTAGAAACATATTTTTCATGACATAGATACTTCACAGAACTAGTTGCACCTTATATTTTATATTCATCATAAGTAAATGATTCGTCATCTTTTGAAAACAGCTTCGTTTGTATCTTATTTTCTGAAATCGGAACAAAAGAGTAATACTTTTGTGTGGCAGCTACATTATAGTTTTTTTTTTAAATATTGCTCCATTCTGTTACTCCTTGTTCATATTCTTCATACGATACCCAACAAAATGACATTTTTGATGAATTTTTATTACTTTTCTGATTAGACCAATCATACAATTATTTTGCGCTTGTAATGGGATGTTCATGTTCTTTAGCTAAACTTGCATTTCCTGCCATTCGTTTTAATATGCCACCAATTGCATCGCATGGGCCTTTACCATGAGAAGTCACAAAAAAATGCCACTCTGCAAATTGATAAAGACGTATTAAATTGAGCTTGACTGTTCAATATTTTTAATTTTGCAATAACGTTTTCGTTTAATTTCCGTAAGCTTGATTAGCACCGATGATCAGGGAAGGGTTTACAGCATTTGGGCTTGGTGTATTCCATTTTCACTTTATTCATCTTCACAAAATGCAAACTGTTACTAACACATCTGGAATAGTGCAATCGTATTTATATACGAAAACAGATATTCTAGGTAACCCAGTAGTTATTGGTTGCGTACTTTACAAACAGTTATTATTAGTAAACAAGTTGGTAGTGTTGCACGACAAACATATTTTTTTATAAAACATTCGGCAAGGGGGAACGTGTAGGTAGGCTAAGGTTTAGCGCTTCAGTTATTTAACCAATCGTTTTGTTGTCAAAGGATGAATTGTACATTTTTGATCAAGCAATCCAATGAACGTATGGTTTTTGCTGGAGAACCATGGACAAATTAAGAAAAACGTGTATTTTCCGGAATATTATTAATTTTTCGAGCTTAAATTAAAAATAACTCGAAAACCGATGCCTTTAGAATGTTTACTACCAAGAGCTTTTTGATTCAAAATGACTCTCTGCATCTTTTAAAATTATCAGAACACAATTATTTTAAAAATGTTTGAATTAGAATTCTCATAAAAAAATTAATTTAACATAAAAAAATTATTTTTCATTTCTCTATCCTGGAATTTTTTTAAAAATTTGCGTATTAACGTCCAGTTTCTTTAAAAAAAAATAAAAAAAAATCCAACTCTTTTTTTAACTGAAATTTAATGTTTATTTTTAATTTTTTTTGGTCAAAAACATTTTTTTTTGTACAGTGTATATTTTTTTATGACGCATTTTCGATTCGCTACAAATCATTTTCAGACAGTTTACTATACAACCAACGGTTTCTGGGCTACAATGCTTCGAATAAAACCTATGCCAAAAGGCATGCGCCCATTTAGAATGTAACTCATGGGTGTAAAAAATCTCTCCATCTGTGGAAAATGCTCAGTTTGCTAAGCCAAATACGTGTGCAAAGTTTCATTCAAATCAAAAATGGTCGATATTCGACCATAGGTAATTTGGCGCGATCTTGCTCTGCTCAATTGTTCATCTCACGACGCCCCCATATTCATCACACTGTTAATCATGAACGAATCACATTATCATGAATGAACGTAGCCGCAGCCCGTGGTAGAAGGTTACCTAGATAACCGCTGTAGTTGTTTACGTGCATATATGGTAACCTAGGTAACCACTGCAGTGCTGTTGATTTATGTCAATTATGTCGGAATAGTTTAACATTTTCCGTATGATTTTTTCGTATTAACAGTAACTGATTTGGCAAATTTTGATTTTGTTCAACGTAGTGAAAACAGATGAAAATACATACAGTTGAAATTTGGGATTCATCTCATATATTTCTGCTAATTCAAGGTTGTTTGTGGAGATTCGAGGTGAATATTTTAAAGAGGATTTTGTATGGTTATTGAAATAAAAAGTGGTCCGCTAGTGATGAAAAAAAAAAAAAAACTTTGGATGGTTGCTGAACGAGTCCCGTTGTAGCCGTATAGAAAAATGCGCGGATTTTGTTTTCTTAGGTAGGTGATTGAATTAAATGAGTTTTCGAGTGCAGATGCCCGACTCTAACATCAACTTTAGAGCTTTTAAGTGTGTTTTTGAGGATTCTACTTCATGAGAAATCTAAAATGAACTAAGAAGATTCCATTCCATGGATTATCAGATTGGTTTAGTTGGGAAGTATGCATTTTATCCTGTTTTCAATTGTGTTTTCATGTTGTATGTGATGAATATATGGGCTCAGATGTATAATGGAGCAGTTCCCCTATTTTTTAGATGTTGTCAAGTCGCTCATAAATATGTTAAGAACGCAAATAAATAAAATTCAATTATATCGACATATAGCTTTCTGTTCACTTTGATTATCGATGCAAAAGCACAGAAACTGCCGAGATGACAGAGTGCGTATTAATGGCCTTCGCTATTGATAATTTCGAACCACATAATAAATCAGTTCAGTTTGGGCCTTCAGCTCACAAACGTGTAGCTTTTTCATTAATAAACGTACCGAACAATCCGGGATCGTAACTTATATAATATTATTATTAACTTAAATAACTAAAAGATAAATTAATTTTATTGTTGCTCATTCATTCAATAAGGATTTTATCGATTTTCGTGTTTTATACTCCACTGTTCTTCAACTCACAGGGTGCGTCATAATTATTGCAACAAGATACAAAGGACCGTGAAACATGTTTTCGGCAAGTAAGAGAAAATTTTTGAACTAAAAACAAATTATTGAGTGAAAACAATTAAACAACTCATCCAATGTGTCCCCCTTTAGCTCTGATGACAGCTCGAAGACGCTTAGGATAAGACCGAATGTCATTTTGAGAAATTTCTCCTCAGCAGATTGAGCAAAGACTTATTCAACTCATTCAAATTTGCGTGTTTTCGTGGGCCTTAAATTAAATTAAATCGAGAAGTTCATCACGTTGAGATCTGGCGAGTTTGGAGGCCTTTTATTCTTGGTGATGACAGAAGGAAAGATGGGCTTGAACCAGTCCTTGACGGTCTTCTTTGTGTAAGCCTGGGCACCGTGTTGCATGAAGGTTCAGTTTTGATTGTTATTCGTTTTCTGGGCCCAATATATAACAACCCGCAAACCGATTTTGCATTTTTGTTGTAATAATTATGGTGCACTCTGTACTTCATCATGCTCTGACATAAGTAATAGAATTGTCAAAATGTTTAATAGAGCAAAATAATTATCGAACCAAACCTACACCTAAAATAAAAGGAGAAGATTTTGTTGCTTTTGAGCAACTTTTCCATGCTTTTTGTGTCCTATAACCGCGCATTAGACAAAAAAAGCAATAATCTAAAAGTAACAAAATAAGTGACAGCTACGCGCTTGTATGTTTTTCTGCATGGATACCTACAGTCCAGAGCCTCAAAGCATGTGTTAGTGAAACGTTACTCGCTGTATTTGTATTGGTGCAACTTTTAGGCTCCTTTTGGACCCTTTCACATAGGCAGAATCTTTCCCGTAGCATCCCAGCGTCAAATGTCAGAATGTGGAATTACACTGTTTCGTTCGCTACGTCACTCTACTGTTTACCGCTTGTAAATGAGAAAGTATAAGATACATTGCGACCAGAGTTGCCGAAGATGGTTTGCACAGAAAAGTTTAGGAGTGAGAATTTTTCGTTAATGCTGTGAAAGTAACAAGTAAAAATTTTGCGTGTACTCAAACTAAACATCATACTTAAAAATTGATTTTTCAGAATTATGCGTTACATCTGTAATACTTATAACAATTAATCGTACTCCATCGCCATCACCGTCTATCTTTTTTTTCTGGTCGAATAGACATGCAATACACGAGCCTGTTACTTGTACTTTTAGCTTAATAATGTGTACAAATAATCTAATGAAGCAAGAAAAACCTTCGCCAATGCATTGTCTCGAAGAAAATGGCAAATTACAAAAAAAAATGTGCGCAAGACACGAAGACAAGTTATACGTAGAACTCCTACTAGTGATATCACATTTCACTACTTTCTTAGGGCTTCAATATGAATTTATTTAGGTCTCAATTTGGTCGCGAAGATAGCACTGTGGTTTCAAGTTTTTTTCTTACACACTAGAGCTTTGCGATCTTCGCGAAAGTTGTAGACCATAACATTGAAACTTTGTTGAAGATACACTACAATACAATGCAATTACTATTTGTGCAATTTTCAGAGATATATGAGTTTTATGAACCCTTACTTTACTAAGAAACTTTGAAACGTTTCTTTTTTAAAATAAAATTGCAACTTTATTTCGGAATATGGAAATAGCTCAGCGTGTAACTCCTAATACCAAAGCAAGCTGCGTTTGGTACGGATCTCCATCGAGTAATTCCTCCAGTTCATCTTTTTTACAAGCTTTTGGCCTTCCTTCACGCGGACAGTCGTCAGCCTCGAAACTACCGCCTTCAATCCGAGAATGATAGTCTGCGTCAATTCGATGCTTTAAGAGACATTGCCCTCTTCTTTTTCGAATAGAGTGAATCCATTCTCGTTTTAAAAGAAAACTGAATTATTGTATATGTTATGTATCGATGTGTAAAGGGGTTATATACCTTTTTAGTTTTCAAAAAACCGAAAAAAAATTTATTGTATTATCTTCAATTACAAAATCTTGAGAGCATTTAAGCATTAAAGATCTGAGCAATAGGAAGAAAGTTAGAGCGATTTGAAGCGCGCCTCGCCACGGCCGCATAAGCTAAACTTGAAACT
Organism: Wyeomyia smithii; assembly: GCF_029784165.1. Classification (NCBI taxonomy): domain Eukaryota; kingdom Metazoa; phylum Arthropoda; class Insecta; order Diptera; family Culicidae; genus Wyeomyia; species Wyeomyia smithii. The sequence continues at coordinate 9,382,783 of NC_073695.1, forward strand.
TTACACGCGATTTTTTCGGAATAGTGTTTTCCGAAAAATGACTGCCGTGATACTGATTGCGGGAAAACTACTGAACCGATTTCCTTAATTTTTTTTTTAAATTTCGTTATTGAATTCGCCGGTCCTTGAACGATCGCTTTTCGAAACATACAGTTACATTTTGCCGCAAAAAAAATTTTAATGCAATTTTTAGCGCTCAAAACGTGCATTTTTTGAGAAAAACGTTCCCATTTGCACTGAAAACAAAATACAAAGCGATCGTTCAAGGACCCGGCACACTTCTAAACTAATGAAATAATATGAGTTTTTTGATTTCGGTTGACCCGCTGAGTCTCTATCAGGATCACCGCAAGCCTCTGCAAAAAAGTAACGTTTCGGGGAAACGGTCATTACTCCAGTAATAATTGGTATATCTCAAAATCAAACGTATTTTTTTGTTGTTGATAAACTGTACTTTCAGAAAAATACCCTTCTGATGCAATGACAATGGTGTTATGCACTTAAAAATAGATTCAAACTTCCCTCATTTTTCTCGACCAAGAAGGTATATAATCGCTTAAGAGCAAAATGATTATTCATTACTAAATTTTTACAAAAACTTACATTATGAATGCTTTCTTAAATCCATGCATCATTTGAACGCCAGAATATAATTATGTTTCCAGTGTGAAGGCGCCGGATCCAATCACGGCACGTTGTAATATTTGGAGCAGCATTTCTAAAACCTTCTTTTAACTCTCGGTGCGCTTCAGTGCTTCAATGAAATGAAGAAAGTAACAATTTCCGCAAATGACGGCTATTTACAAAAAAATAAAGCAATCACTGACGTGTCGAAGCTATTAGTTAACCAAACCATATGTCCCAGCTTAGGTATTTACGCATTTCGTGTCAACTCGACCACATGCAGTACCCTTTCAGGATTCAATTAAATTTTGTGGGTATCTTAATCTTACTAAACCAAGCTAACATTTGACTTTTAGGAAATTGTTTGAACTTTGAGACCGTACACTGAAAAAAAAAAATACAATAAATTTCAAAAGTTCGGTCATCTCAGATTTTTCTATAAAATAGGTTTTTAGACAACTTAGTTTCCGAAAACGCTTCTGAACAACTTAATATGTGAACTTCTGATAAAACAATATGGGCACTTTTATAACAAAACTTTACCATGCCCATTAAACATTTTTAACGATTATGCGTTTGAACGCCCATGGTTCTCATGGACGTACGGTTATGAGAAGAGATAACGAAAAGTTGTTAAGGGATGACTTTTGGGGAATTGTCTAAGCTTATATTTAATATTATTCCTGAACAAAACTTGCTCTTGCTCATACCGTAAGGTTTTTTATACTTTTTCTTCGCTAAGGGTACCCCACTGCTTCAGGTTACTATTTTTTTTATCTCATAAATGTAATTCAAAATAAATCTGAGAGGATCGTTATTTTATTTATTTGGTTTTAAAAATAAATTTTTTCCATTGTCGACAATCTCGAATTATTTTTTTTTTAGTTCCAAATAATAGTTAAGATTATTACCTTTATGTAATAACTCCTTTTCAACTCTTGTCATTATTGTCAACTCTTGGCACTTAAGTGAAACGCATGAGCAATGATGCAAAAAACGTGGAAAATGTTGAACAATAACAAATTTTTCATTAGAGAAACTTTTTTTTCATTGAGAGTGCCCAGTTTGTTTGTTCGAAAAATTTTGTAAAACTAAACTGCCTGTCTAAAACTCTTATTTGAAAAAAAAACGAGGTGACATATTTTTTTAAAATTGATTTTTTCTAAATGGATTTTTCTCAGTGTAGGTTATTCAAATATTCAAACGAAAGTTTGGACAATTCTGTAGAAGTTATTCATTGACTGCCTTTCTCTATCTCTCGTCTCGGCATTAGGCACAAAAAATTACAACGTAGATCAGCGTTTCTCAACCTGGGGTACGCGTACCCCTGGGGGTACTCGAGAGCCTTCAGAGGGTACGCGAAAGAAAAATCAGTAATGGTGGACAAAGCAATTTTTATTTACAATACTTTATTTGCTGTTCAATCTTGCTTTCAAATCATGACTGTAGCAATCAAACAAACCATAGTACAATTCTAAACCTGTACTAGACTACCACAACATGATCTACCACCTCTCTCTTCAATTCTGCGAGAACGTTCCAAGCCAGAGGATACAATTGATACGAAAAATATTGCCAAGGGGTACGCGAACAAAAAAAGGTTGAGAACCGTTGACGTAGATCAGCGCAAATCTGAAACCCTAGTGAATAAAGTATTCAATCGGATATGATACCGAACAGTAGATATCTTTAATTAGCAATTTGTGCTGCAAAAAAAAATTTTTTTTTTGCGCTGAAAAGCCGCCTAAAAAAATTGCGTCTCGGTTTAAAAAATCCCTGAATATTTTTCAGTTTTCCCTGATTTCCCTGGTCGAAAAATGAATTCCCTGGCATTCCCTGATTTTCCAGGTTTTCGACACCCTGCGTATTGTTGGGGCCTCAATTTGATGCTTAGTTTAGTTAGTTTGACTACAGACATGGTGCTGTGATGTGCTTGAGACTTTTCGTAAAAATGATTATTCTTCAATTATTTGTTTAGTTGCTTGATGAGGGCAGTTTGCTGTTTAAAATCGGATATGCTGACCGCAACCTTTGTGCTGCCGACACACTGAAAAGAATCGCGCATGTGTCCAACCGGGCAAGTGATTTGCTTAAGACGAAAGCAAATTCGGGAAGCCAGCTGATACTGGCGCAATACGCTACTTCCTCCCGAAAAATGTACCTCGTTTCTTTCTTTTTTGAAGTAGAATACTTCTCTCAGGAAGTTCGGCAGTTGCATGATTGCTTCCCAAGCACAGTCGACAGAATCATATACCTTGCAATTGAAAATATGCTGTTTGGCCTATATAAGAGTCTGTTTAAGCCGAAGCCGCTTATAATAGTTCTAGACAGCGACAACAGCAGTCATCCCTTAGCAGTAGCAGTGCAGTGGATACCAGCGATAGCGGATAGCGGCGGAGCAATGGATGGCGCACTAGTTGATGCAGGGACAGCGGATACCAATGGCAGCGTATAGCGGCCACAACTGTGGCATGGCCACGATTAGCGTAGCAGTTGCAGCGGGTATATCTGACCATAAAGCATTTATGCAATAATTGAATGAAAATTACAATTGCAGCAATCGACCTTTTTCAAGGCTACTAAATGTTGTTGGAAGAGCATAATGAATGGTTATTAATAAACTGCAACTGAGGTTTTATGCTGCTGAAAATACACAGCAGTGTGATGTTTATTACGATTTGTTGATACTGTGCTTAACAAGCGGTACATACGAAACCAATCCGATTTCAAAATGACTGACACGCAAACAGCCGGGTTATTTTCCGTGTAAAAGTATTCTACTTCAACCTTGCGGTCGTGGCTTTGCACACAACCCTCCTGTGTTTTTTTCGGAATAGCATCGGCCTCACACATGCAGCGATATAACCCGAAGTGGTAGATGAGTTGGTATACTTGAGAAATCTGGTAACTGCAGACAATAACACAAGTAAGGAGATGCAACCACGTGTTCAAGGTGGGAATCTGGCCAACTTTAGCTTTCGTAGGACGCTCCAATCCAGGAGCATACGGCAACGTACGAAAATGACAATTAAGAGAACCCTAATTGGCCCAGTACTTCTTTATGGAATTTAAACGAAGACGCTGCTCATGAAGGACATATGGCGCTGGCCGCATTTGAACGGAAAGTGTTGTGGAAAATATTTGGTGGAAAACAAATTGAATGTGGAAAGTGGCGCAGGTGTTTGAACCACGAGCTGGAGACACAAGAAAATGGTGCATAAAGTCAATATTCGGCCGATTTTGGAAATACTCATATTGGTGGTATTTGGTCATGATAAGTTGTTTCTTGAAACCAAAAGTTGCCATTTTTAGTTTCAACATTTTTGGTTTTCGGGCTTAGTATCAGTTTCAAATTTTATATATTAGATGCTTTTTGGTCATTTTGGACTGTTTTTCGGAAATGAGAAATTGCCAACTTGGATTTCAAGAAGGCATGTGGGTTCGATTTCAGTCTTCTAGGCATTCCTTCGCCAACTTGGATTTAAAAAACGACATCCGACCTGTAATTCTTATACCGGCTAAGAGATCCTAGAACTATTTCGTTAAAAACCGTAAATTTCACGCGACGTACGATTCAGTTAACCGAAATGAGCTGTGACAGATAGTGCTTGCAAATAATGTTTGCTCATAGCAAGTTTCACAGCCGTATAGGGTCGCCGGGAGGATCAGTTTATCCTTTTTAACAGTCATTTTAACAGTAATGTACTTGGATGAAATTCAATTTACTTCATTTCAATTTTCAAAACATTTTTAAGTTTCGCAAAATCTTTCTCCTTGTAAAGCATTGGCCCATCGCATTTGGCCACTAGCTGGATATTTTTGAAGTACAGTTTTCCTTAAATTCAGTTATGGTTGATCGTACGTTGGGGCGATTCACTCATCAATAAATCCACCC
>NC_073695.1:9392285-9394785 GCF_029784165.1 Wyeomyia smithii
AGCAGTGCAGTGGATACCAGCGATAGCGGATAGCGGCGGAGCAATGGATGGCGCACTAGTTGATGCAGGGACAGCGGATACCAATGGCAGCGTATAGCGGCCACAACTGTGGCATGGCCACGATTAGCGTAGCAGTTGCAGCGGGTATATCTGACCATAAAGCATTTATGCAATAATTGAATGAAAATTACAATTGCAGCAATCGACCTTTTTCAAGGCTACTAAATGTTGTTGGAAGAGCATAATGAATGGTTATTAATAAACTGCAACTGAGGTTTTATGCTGCTGAAAATACACAGCAGTGTGATGTTTATTACGATTTGTTGATACTGTGCTTAACAAGCGGTACATACGAAACCAATCCGATTTCAAAATGACTGACACGCAAACAGCCGGGTTATTTTCCGTGTAAAAGTATTCTACTTCAACCTTGCGGTCGTGGCTTTGCACACAACCCTCCTGTGTTTTTTTCGGAATAGCATCGGCCTCACACATGCAGCGATATAACCCGAAGTGGTAGATGAGTTGGTATACTTGAGAAATCTGGTAACTGCAGACAATAACACAAGTAAGGAGATGCAACCACGTGTTCAAGGTGGGAATCTGGCCAACTTTAGCTTTCGTAGGACGCTCCAATCCAGGAGCATACGGCAACGTACGAAAATGACAATTAAGAGAACCCTAATTGGCCCAGTACTTCTTTATGGAATTTAAACGAAGACGCTGCTCATGAAGGACATATGGCGCTGGCCGCATTTGAACGGAAAGTGTTGTGGAAAATATTTGGTGGAAAACAAATTGAATGTGGAAAGTGGCGCAGGTGTTTGAACCACGAGCTGGAGACACAAGAAAATGGTGCATAAAGTCAATATTCGGCCGATTTTGGAAATACTCATATTGGTGGTATTTGGTCATGATAAGTTGTTTCTTGAAACCAAAAGTTGCCATTTTTAGTTTCAACATTTTTGGTTTTCGGGCTTAGTATCAGTTTCAAATTTTATATATTAGATGCTTTTTGGTCATTTTGGACTGTTTTTCGGAAATGAGAAATTGCCAACTTGGATTTCAAGAAGGCATGTGGGTTCGATTTCAGTCTTCTAGGCATTCCTTCGCCAACTTGGATTTAAAAAACGACATCCGACCTGTAATTCTTATACCGGCTAAGAGATCCTAGAACTATTTCGTTAAAAACCGTAAATTTCACGCGACGTACGATTCAGTTAACCGAAATGAGCTGTGACAGATAGTGCTTGCAAATAATGTTTGCTCATAGCAAGTTTCACAGCCGTATAGGGTCGCCGGGAGGATCAGTTTATCCTTTTTAACAGTCATTTTAACAGTAATGTACTTGGATGAAATTCAATTTACTTCATTTCAATTTTCAAAACATTTTTAAGTTTCGCAAAATCTTTCTCCTTGTAAAGCATTGGCCCATCGCATTTGGCCACTAGCTGGATATTTTTGAAGTACAGTTTTCCTTAAATTCAGTTATGGTTGATCGTACGTTGGGGCGATTCACTCATCAATAAATCCACCCATAAGCCTCGGCAACCAGATCGCGATGACTTACGAGAAAATCGGTTGAAATTCGTCTGCACTTTTACGACGCTATCGCACGTAGGTAGGAGCTCGGCCAGAACAGAAGCGAAATTGTCTGCTCTGCTAATGCATCTCAGACCATTAGTCTTCGATTTATCGCTAAAAGTTGAGCCAGTTGCAGTGCTATTTATAACCCACGATATACGGTCTCGGGTCAGAATCGTCCGTGCATAATATACCGTCAAGCCAGAGGCCGATATTTCCTGAAGCCAACAGACGTGGTAGGAAGTGGAAAAACATGTTCGGCCGATATCGATTTTTAGGTTTTACCGTCGAACTGGATGCACATTTATCGGTACGATTGGTGAACGATTCTGCTACGGATGGTGACTCGCTTTCCCATAATTAAAAATTAGACAAATAAAGGTCTTGTTTGCCGTGAAGGAGGCATTTTCCAGTACTGATTGAGAAAATTTTTGAACAACTTTCTCCGAAGAGTGATTGAATTAAGTTTTCAATGTCGACCGACTGAGAGCACTTTTCGGCTAAGAACTCTGCCGCTTCAGGCACCGCACCGAAGGTTGAAAGAGCACACAACTCTGTGCCAATACTTGAGATACAGCGCGCGTTCTTTGCCGACTCTTGGCCTGACCTGCTTGCCAGACTGAGACGGAGCGTTGATTTACATATTTCAGAGCATGAATTAAAACACTTTGCCGTCGAAGCAAAGTGGCAAGTTAAGGCAATTCACCAGACGGACTTGGGAAAGTGTTCTTTGCGGCACCGTACCGACGCTGCCGCTTGATGGGAAACAGGTGTCCTTCTTTTCTACTCGGAAGGCAACCGGTATTCAGTAGAAGACATATGAAAGCATAATTGAATTTGCATGTCGGGAGATAGTTTTCGAATGCTTCCTGTGCGCTGTGTCTTCATGGTTCGTCTGCTCACACCGTCTAGGTTT